>NW_011351126.1:315303-318386 GCF_000735185.1 Notothenia coriiceps | reverse complement strand
CCCCCAAAAATAAGAAGTTGAAAAATGATGTGAATGAACCTTGGGGACCAGACTGTTCTAATCCAATGTCCTAATCCTGTTGCTTGATCAAATCAAATTAGTGGAAATACACCCGGAGTTGATAACCTTTTCTACCATTTCTTATCTAAACTAGCTCGTTGGAGAGAATGACAACTAATTCTAATGAAAACGAATCAGCAGATGGGGGTCAATTGGATAAATTGGATGATTCAACTTCAGTCTGACACTTTGTTATTTATTGGTAACTTCTCTATTTTTACTGAAATTGAAACAGTCATTTGTTGCACCTCTTGAAGGAAAAGTAATCAATACTTTTCACAAGTGACAGATTCCCTCATGCGCCTTTCTTTTGTTTTTGCAGATAACCCTGGTACAACAGGTGGACCCCCCCTGGTGGGTGTCTTATACTCTGCTTTTAAACAAACCCGGTACAACTGAGTCCCAGCTTATTCTATTAACATTGTTTTGAATTGTCTTTTGGCAGCATAACGGCCGCAGCAGCAGCAGTGGAAACAGCCGGGGAGGAGTGACGATCCGTAAGAGGCGCCCCAACTGGATCGATGCCCCTGATGACAGCTTCTTCCTTGTTACCCGGGAGACCAGGTAAGCAAAGGTGACACTTTTATAACCTCTGATTGGCTGACTGTGTGTATGTGTGTGTGTGTCAAGGTAAAAAGCAAGTTATGCTGAGAACAACAGAAAATAAGAAGAATTGAGAGGTGGTGACCTCAGACAGTTGAGTAGTGCTCACAGAAACACACAGGCATTCATCAAGATGAAATAGAGTGGGGAGCCTGCAGCGTTAAAATAGAAAAAAATATCAATAAAAGTACTTATTTTTTACCAAAATGATAATGGTAAAAGCACCTAGGTCGGTTGACTTAATTACGTTTTTTTTATCTGAAGACATTTTTTTATCCAAGAGGAGAGTATACCAGGGTCATATTGGCTTTTTAGTTTTTTAAACTTTGAGCGTATTTTATAGTCTATATTTATTTCTATTATGATTTTAAGTACTTTTATGCCAATAGAAAAAATCTCCAGGGTATAGGATAGTGTAGAGGATAATTGAACACTTGACCATACATCAAACATACATTTTCTTTGACAATGTTATACATGGTGATGGTGGACCTTGAATCGTGTCCTCTATATTGTAAAACTCTCCTCTCCAGCCTTTATCGCATGAACAACTTTTGGATAGATTGCCATCAAATTTGGTTTGGATACTCTTGGCCACCATTGATAGATGAAGCCTATTAACTTAATGTATAGGTTGACATTTTAGGTTTTTGTTTAAATTAATCTTCATGAAAATAAAAGGTATTTATGTCATTTTGAGTATGTTTGTATGCTGATAAATGCCTTTAATTGAGTGTAAAGTGCTGCATTTGTAGAGATATTTGCTTTTTTTCAAGACTCAAGTTGAATCAAATTGTGGGCAGAAATGTAAGATTTACGATACACTCTTACTGAATAATGAAAATGTAATAAAACCAACTCCTCCATAAATAGCTGGTATTGATGTACAAAAATGTACTTGCTTAAACTCTAATACAGGCAGGTATATTGATAATGTCTCAAAAAGAAAAATGCAGAGGGACTCATTGGATGGTTTGTTTCTCTTTGTGTACTCAGCACACATTATGTTGTAATTGAATAAACATGCCATTACGTTTTACACATAGAAAATCAGTTTCTATTTGTTTATCTCAACATACATCGACACACACACTCTCTCACCTGCTCATACACACATGCACATAATGATCAATGTTGCATGTGTGTATGCAGAGCCGGCCCGCCCCATTAAGCGACATAAGCGGCCTCTTAGGGCCCCGCAGCCACTAAGGGGCCCCCTAGCAAAAAATAAATAAATCTCAGTACACGTCGCCGTGATAAGTATGTTTAATTAATTGTGTTAATATGCCTAGATTGCCTACTCTCAAAGTCATGTATTATATTATTGAGTCAATAATATAATACATTAACCGTGCTTTACCTGAACCTCATCATGACCTGTGAGGACGACAGGATTGTAATTTCCCGTGTTCAGTGAATGCAACAGAGGCAAGACCAACCAGAGAGTTGAATGGAAATAAACATCTGTCTTATTGGCTGACAGGTACCTATCATGTGAGCAGTGACAATGTTTAAAATAAACTGTCAGTCGGACTCAGAGTTTTTGAAGATGGACATAAGAAAAAAAATTCTTAAAAGATACGACAATTCTCAAGTGGTGGCTCACACAACAACCCCAGAGCCACCACTTGAGCCAGGCAAACAAGGTATGTAAATGTCAGTAAACTTCCAAGTTATGCGAACATGTAAGCAAAGCATAAATTACAGCTACGTTGACGTTACTTTGAATCGCGGGGGTAAGCTAAACCGTTAGCAAGTAGCTATAGCTAGCCAGATATATTAAATAAACACTTTGTCATACAATCTAAATGTAATGTTTGTTAGAGTTACCTCGTTATTTCAAAGAAAGCTCTCTGGGAAATGTTGACTTACTGTTCGACATGAAGCTAGAAGCTACCTTACAGTACACAGTTGATCCGGAGTCCTATCAGTTAAAGTGTAAGTTATCCATAAAGAAAAATCTGTTTACAGTTCTGTTTCATATGGGTGTTAAGAGATGTATCCATAGATCTCTTAATTTTTCTCTCAAAGTGCACCAGATTGATGCTTTTAACTTCAATATTTAAAAAAAAATCTTCCCAGGGGAGCATGCCCCCGGACCCCCTAGAGGAGGTGAGGACCCCCCTAGAGGAGGTTAGGTCCACGGTGTTTACATGCTTATTTATACAATATGTGTGCTTATACTAACATCATAAGACAAAAGTTGGTTCCGTGTTGTGTGTAGTCAGAACGCGCTAGAGTGAGGGGGGCCCCCAAGCCAAAGCTCGCTTAGGGCCCCCAAAGGTCTGGGGCCGACCCTGTGTGTATGTGAGGGAGAAAGATGTTCTTTCATTAAGCCTGTGTCTTAATGAGCCATGGCACCCGGCCCCCATCGCCCCCCACCGATCAGCGAGGCTAAAATTAGAGCGGCCAAGGCACAC
>NW_011351126.1:300169-315279 GCF_000735185.1 Notothenia coriiceps | reverse complement strand
ATTAAGCCTGTGTCTTAATGAGCCATGGCACCCGGCCCCCATCGCCCCCCACCGATCAGCGAGGCTAAAATTAGAGCGGCTAACTGGTGCAGATGGGCCAACGAGGAGCCAGGAGTGGAAATATCATTACACCATTAACCGGGGCTGCTCTCGTATGGATCACTCACTTATCACCAATATCAACATGGCTGTGTGTGTGAGAGACATGTCATTCTGAAGGCTGTCCCTTTATTATATTACACTGCCGCTAACCGCTCTCCCTGTAGAGACAATAAAAGCTTTTCTGAATAAATGGTATTAATAGATTCTGCTCTGAAAGGCGGCTGCTAATGAAATATAAACGGAAGCTTAATTTCCTCCTCCTCTTTCTTTTCCTCAGCGTGAGGAAGAGCGCAGAGTGTCACAGAGCAGGGGGAAGGAGTGAGAGATCACTCCCACATGTTCAGGGAGGAGACAAATAGAGACAGGGAAATGTTTCTTTGCAAGGGTTTGACAAAGCAACAGTGAAAAAAAAGATAATAAAACAATAGATACCTGATGATGTTTGGCCAATCAGTATATTACTCGATGAGATATTTTAATGAATAATAGACAGCTTTGACCAGTCAGAGGATGTCATTGGGATTCAACCTATAGCAGACTTTGACAATCCGTATACAATTTCATGGCGGTCCATCTAGCTGCCAAGATATTTCACTGTAAACCACAAAATGTGAAAGTCATGATGGATCAACAAAGGATCAGCAAAGACAGGAGTCAACCTAAGGGGACCAGAAATGTTAGTAGAATATATCATGGCAATCAATCCAATATCCAACAAGAAAGGCACTAGATGAAAGAACTGTGAATCAAACAAAGATTTATTCTTGGGCCATTTCATATATTAAAGATATAACTCACTGGATATGTGACGATTTCAACCTGCTGGTGGCCCTTAATGCAAATTCAGGATCAACAAGGTCAAATCTTCATGGTACTATTCCAATCTGTATACAAATTGGCACATTTAATTTCCCCTTCTTAATGAGATCCTAATTATCTCACAAATTGTCTTGGGACCCTTTGGAAGGGAGTTAGGAAACACTGAATTACATAAACAAACTCAAATATATCAGTAACAGGAGACATTTGTCCTTAAAATGTGTACTTTTGATACTACATGTACCAATCTGGGAATTCCCCCACAGTAAAGTTTAATTTGGAAAAATAAATATTTTAGCTAAGCTCTAAAAACGAGAAATATTAGAGCCCAGAACGAGAGTAAGCGAAACAGAAATGTAAATGAGACAGCTTGGTATATTTGAGCGTGGATTTACATGTTTGCCTTTCTCCTCTCAACGGCCAGCTGAACAGACATGCAGCAGAGCTTTAGATAATGAGCCAGCAGAGCTAAATCTGCTCTGTTCTTCCTCGCTTTGTATTCGGCTCAAACTCTAGCTCTAAGTGACATTAAGCAGACCATGCTGCTGTGTATTAAATGGGTCCATTGTACTTGAATGATGTGTAAATACAATGTCAGGCCTTTTGACCATACCTGGTTTTACAGGTATGCTTGCAGAGAATTCCAGAGTGCTCTAGCACACATTTGTCTTACAGCTGGGGATCTGGAGGAAACTGATGTGTTTTCTGGTTCAGGACATAGAAAGAGGGAAAGTGTTTTTTCTCCTCCGCCTGAAGGAGAGCATGAATAAACTATATGTTTTCGTTATGTATCTTACTTTTGTCTGTATATGAATGAATCCCATTAGTTCTGCATCCAACACTAGAGAGTGCACCTCACGGCTATGCAGTGCTGTTGTTGCATGTGGGCTGTTGACAGAGCCTTTCCGTCACAGCACAAAGCCCACTGAGTCTTGATAATACCAGCGAGTTCATTTTAAGTCTGAAAATCCTGCAGAGAAGTAACCCCTTCGCTTTAATCATAACAGAGTATAATTCTACCACAGAAAACAAGATAGAGTGGCTGTTTTAATGAATTTCTCAACAGCCTGGAACCTCAACTTGTCGCCCCTTTAACTCAACTTTAGTCATGTATTTCATCATTTAAACCACAGTAGTCTTCTCTCTTTAGTTTCCTGTTAGATATGCAGAAAACAGCAACAGAGAGGAGACATCGCTAAAGAGTCAAAGGTCTACTCATCTCAAAATGTGTACAAGGAAACTTAGTGATTAATTACCTCAGTCCAGTAGCATACATCATTGTCAAAGTACCTGTAAACCAAAAGCATACGTGACAAATCAGCTGTCGCATAAAGCCCAGAGCCCATGCCAGATTCATCATTGTTTCTAGTGTAAGCAGCCCTTTTTACCGCAGGCTGTTCTCAAAGCATCAAGCCTTTGATCAGCCTAGTATAAATAATTTATTAGACAAACATTATCCGCAGGCTTAGCTGCTTCAACATAAACATGCAGTCATGAATTATTAGATTTACTGCAAGGGTACATGATACAATACACATTGCACAACACATTGCAAACATACACAAAATCCAATGATTTGCTACTATTGGCCAGTATTTGTATTAAATATCAGTCTCTCAAACATCACCTTCAAAATATATTTTCTGAAGAATTAAATTACATTATTATTATAATATATATATATATTATAATTATTGTTTCCCTTTTGGATTGTAGAAAATAACATGTATCTTAGAAGACTTCCTGGTTAACATATAAAGAAATAAAGTCATTAGTAAATAAAAATCATTTCTAAAAGCACACATTTCCTGAAAGCAAAACACAGGCATGCAATCATAGTCCGTATAATGTTAAAACATTTTTGACATTTTATGAAATCTGCTTATGCTCCTTGTTTAGAGTTAAAAAGACCGCTCGCTCCTATCTGTACGCTAAATATGAAGCCACCGCCAAAAACTGGTTAGCTTATCTTAGCACAAAGACTGTAAACGGCTAGCCTTGCATTGCCTAAAAGCTAAAGAACCATCTGAATTACACATTTTGATTGACAGTACAAAATCACCACAAGACCTATTTACTTTAAAGGTCCCATGACATGGCCATTTCTACTGATCATATTTCCATTGTTGAGGTCTACTAGAATAGATTCATATTGTGCAATTTTCCAAACTCACATTGGTTTCTCATACAGCATCTCTGTATAGTATTTGTATTCACTCTCTGTCCTAAACGGGTTGTTGGAGCTCCTGCCCCCCCTCCCTGTGAGCCCAGTGTGCTCTGATTGGTCGGGACGTTGCGAGGAGCGGACAGGTTTCCAGGTCGGCGAGACACAGCGAAACTCATCCTGAGCACACACAAACACTCACAGCCGAAGTAAAAACAATAAGTGTGGCTTGATATTGAGTAAGAAAAAGGTTTGGAACGCTGTGAGAATGGGTCTGCGGAGAGCATTTCTCCGCGATCCCAACTCGCCTATTACCAGCGTTCAGGGAGCTCTATGCAAGTCAATGGGGACTCCCTGTTAGTTAGCCAAGGGATCCTGGTGTGTGAGGTACTCCGCGGAATGGTCCATTTGGGCCAATCCGGTCATTTGTTGTTGATTTGCGTATTAACACGGCACAGAACCCAGGNCATTAAATCCGTCTACTCGCACACCGTAACAATTGTCCGCTATTTCGCTAAGACCGAGAAGCGACTCGACCGTCTATCCAATTTACCGTCCGGTCTAATCTGGTCTAATGGGGTTTGGTTGTGGGTCTGTCGTGTCGAAGGGGGGGGAGGAGGGAGGTGAAGGAAGCCTCGTGGTGGGGGGGGGGGAAACGAAAGGAGGAGAAAAGTGAGAGGTACTGGAGCTGAAACGAAGTGAAAGTAGAGAACCGATTTAATTAAGATATAGGAAAAGGGATGAAAACACTTAGATAGGAGATGGGAATCAGAACGAAAAAGGTGCATAATAAGGTTCGTAGAAAAAAGAAAAACAATCGTTTATGTTGTGAAGATAATCAGGTTAGTTAAAACCTTAGATTAGAAAGTTCGGTTTGTTTTTATAGTTTCCTGTCTTGTTTACTTAAATCCAGCCTAAGGAAACCCACTTTTGACGAAACCTAGGCTCTAGTCACTGAAACAATCGGTTTACGACGGATTTTTAATTGTACATTATAATTTTCATAAGGAGGATTGCAACCCAAATCAATCTTAAAAATTGAAAAAGAGGTAAAGACACGGAAATTTGGCAACTTTTCCCCCGGTTAGTAAAAACTTTCCGTATTCTTTTTTACGCGCATTATGAAATATATTTCATCTTAATATAAGTGTCGGACTGTCGAGATATTTGAAATTTTTATACTTATTAACACAAAAAAAGAAAAAGAGGTCTAAACATATGGGTCAAACCTAACTTTTCCAAAATTTTAAGCCCGAGTAAAGACGAATTAAAGGAAAGAAACCGTGACAAAAGGGTGTTAACCTATCTGAGCAGCAAGAGCCAGATTATCCCTCTAACAATGGCCACACGCTCATCTGCTAAATTACTCCACTCAAAATCATATGCTGAGATGCACACAACACACACACACACACACACACACACACACACACACACACACACACACACACACACACACACACACACACACACACACACACACACACACACACACATTTCAGAGGTCCATCAGTATATTGTATTTCACCATGTATGGATATTGCAATCCTTTTAAACTTTCATTTGGAGCCATGACAACAAATTCAGACGCAAGGAGTCTCGTTTGAAATGTGATGCTCGTGCAAAATCAACCAGTTTGACATTTCAATTGTGCAAGGTTACATCCTTCGCCGTGAAAGAGAAGGAGTGGGAGGAAGAAGAATGCGAGGGATAGCACAGGAGCAGTCTGTTTCTCATCCTGCTAACAAATCTGTTGGTTTTTCTATTGGCACATCATCTTCAGCCCCTGTGGGGTCAAACAGGGTCAGCTGACCTTAAGATGTAAAGAGGACTGAACATCTTCCTCTGCCTTTCACAAGAGGAATGCTTAAACAGCCACATACAGATACATTATAAAGATCCTGTAATGCAGGGCAGGTTCTGTGTCACCATGTATAAACTCTGTAAATTGAGTTTTTGTCAGCTTTCCCGACAGCTCCAGGTAAGGTGGAGGGCTGAAAAAAAGCTTTGACGTTTTACACAGAAGGCGCCGTCAATTTAAATGAGAAAAGAGGGAAACCAACCCTGAAAAAATATGATTAAAAAAGACAACTTCTATCATCAGCATACCAATATCAGTGTTTACCATGTTCACTGATCTTAGTTGAGCATTTCAGCATAATGAGATTTACCTGTCAGCACTAATTACCCAGTGCAGCTGAGGCTGATGGACCTGGGGATCATGAGTTTTACAGGTACAGTATGTTCGCTTGTTGTGTGTTAATGGTTACCCTCTTGTGAGAGACAGCAAGCGCATTTCGTGGCATCTGCAGGCAGTGGCAAGCAACTGCCACAGAGGCCGCTACTCTGTGGTATCTGTGGCAAGTACTTCCGGCATATGCCACAGATGCCACAACTTGCCGAGGCATCTGCCGCTGCTCAACGGGAGTCGCCACAAGATGCCAGAGTAAGAGAAGGTTTACTGTAGCTGCCACTCGCCTTCCGTGGCAAATGCTGCTATTTTAACCCGTATTTATCTTGTAAAATGTCGCTGTTTAGGCATGACTTTATCGAACTGATCTGTACACAGGACTGATGATCTGTACACACTGGGTTGTAACGGAATACATGTAACGGCGTTACGTAATCAGAATACAAAAATCAAGTAGCCTAACTGTATTCAGCTCGCGTTACATTTGAAAAACAACTAATCTGATTACAGTCACTTCCTGAAGTGAATACATTTTGGAATACTTATTGGAATTATTGGTGGAAAAGTTTCCTCACAAAATTTAGCCTAATATTCATTACCGGCAGAACTGTGTGCACAGCGCAGCAGCATGTCTGTGAGGCCCCGCCCCCGCACGCAGATGAGAGAGAGATCTCTTTTTAAATATATTGAAAGTTAGAAACGGAGATGGTTCGATAAAACGTGCAAGTTTATGTAGCATTTCATTTTCTTTATTGTCGAAATTATGACATTTCATAACGGGATAAAATCAAAGTGAATGGCCTGCTGCTGCTGAAGGCATGGGGCAAATCAAATATAACTGTCCTTTGCCTAATTTATAAAGTAAACCTTAGCATCTCACTAGCAGTGGCAACTGCAATCAGTTACAGCTGCCCTAAGTCTGTAGCCAAGTCTAATAACACCAGAGTACACGTAGCTGTGTCAATACAAATATTTATTTGTTAATTATTTGTCTTTACTAGTCATAATACACCTGGTTTATCGTAGCAAGCAGTGGAAACTCCCCTCAAGAAGCAACAATTGCCAAGGGTATTGCAACCCTCACTCGCTAATATTTCATCATAAATATAGCACGTTTGTTTATTTTAGCAAACCATACTCCAAGTAAAATTGAATAGAAATGATAATGTATAATCTTTTTGAAAAATAGAGATCGCACATCAGTCCTGTGTACAGATCAGTNTGACAATAAAGTGGAATTTAAAGGTCCCATGACATGCTTTTCCGGTTATTACCCGTCCCCTTGTGTGTTATGAAGGTTTTTATGCATGTAAACGGTCTGCAGAGGCAGACCGTTTACATGCATAAAAACCTTCATAACACACAAGGGGACGGGTAATAACCGGAAAAGCATGTCATGGGACCTTTAAATTCCACTTTATTGTCATTGCACAGAATTTTCCCAGAACACTTTACAAACCTGTCATCAATGTTGGTTTAAAAAAGCATTCCTGGTTTTCGAAACATTAGGCTACTTGGGCAAACGTGTGAGATTATTTGTATAATACTACTAGTTCTACTGTCTCCAAGGTCAAGAAGGAGCTTTCACATCTGTATATCTTCATGTGCACTTATGCCCTGTGTCGTCTCCCTCCCTCCAGGAGGGCCAGGCGGCTGCTGTCCCGCACCCAGCTGAGGCACGCTTGTCGGCAGCCATGCGAGCAGATCACCTTGCGCAGGGTCCCACAGGGCCTGCCGCAGGGGCTGGTACTCGCCCCTCCGCACCCTCACCCCAGCCTGAGGATGCGAGGCCCCATCGTCATCCACGACTGACCCTACACTGACCCTCTGACCCCCCTGCTGCATACATACTAACAGATTCTCACCTCATATTCTATCATTAAGTTCCTTTATTCCTTTAAAACGTCGTAATAATCCTGAACTCTAAAATAAGCTGGCAACAGAAGGATGTAATGAGCCGTGATGCAATAGAAACACCTGACCTGACTGCAAGTGCTGCCTGAATTTATTCCTGGGAATGTGTTTTCAAGTGTAAATACTATATTTGGGTGCATGCAAGTGTGTGGCAGAGAGAGAGTGTGCGTGTGTGCGTGCGTGTGTGTGTGTGTGAGAGCGAGGGGATGTTGAGCCATGTGCTGTTCTTAGTTTTTTATGGTTGGACATAACGACGGATCTTTCATGTGACTTCTTTGTGTTGATCGTGAATTGTTGTGAAGTTTTATCAGTTTGTTTAAAGTTATTTTGGGTGGGGGCATGGGGTTGGATTATGATTAGGGTTGGGGTGGGGGCTGGGTTTGCATTTGTGGGGTCTTTTCAATTTTGGAGAAGAGGCAAGTGTCCAACGCTGACGTTAAAAAGAGAATGCACTAAGAAGACTGAACGAGCGGCCTTTCTTTTAAAAAATGGCTGCTTTTAATTATGTTTTACCTGCAGTTTTTCACCCTCTTTTTAAATCAAGGAGCTGGAGCTGGTGTTCAATAATAATGACCTGGTGACATTACTTTACAAATCTGCAGGCTTGAAAATATAACAAGGCAAAGATATAGAGAGCTTACATGATACGCCTCTGTGATGAATCACTGTATAATATATTGTATATCTCATTAAAGTACTGTAAATCTACTCATCGTATTTATATGGCCGACTGTACCTACCTAGCCCTAACATGGGTACTAGAGCACTTCCTTTGCAACAGAAAAGGGCATGGATCTGTCACACTTTCCTCAAGGCTGGGATGCACCGGCATCGTTTTGAGGCTTTTCCATGAGCTCTTTGCTAATATTCCCTCATTGTTCTTTAAAGCCAATTGTCAAGTTTATCCAGTTCCTTCTGCATGTTGCCAGAGGGCGTTGCCTCAAAAACATGCCAGGTTAACAAACCCAGCCTTCAGGTGTGTTTAATTATGAGTTTTTAAACTGGCATTGCCGACGCATGTCTTTGAGGTGAGAGCCTCCGCTGATGATTTCTTCTCTTTCATTCAGAATGTTTATGTTAGTGTTTCCTGTGTGTCATGTGTTGAATTATGAATATGATGAGAATAATAATAATAAAAAAACAACAACACAATGCAAGATTATGGTGTCGAGTCTCAGTGTGTCATTTTGTGGTGCTACATCCTGACAGCCAGCATTATAAATAATACACACTGTGGCCTGTGTGTGGACATCAGAAAATACCCTCAAAAGATATGATGATTTGAAACAGTGATGAAGAGTGAGTGCTCTCAGGATATAAAGCATGTTCTTGGAAGCTTAGTCTGCCTCAAGGTAATTCAGTGTTTTAGGTGTGTGTGTGTGTGTGTGTGTGTGTGTGTGTGTGTGTGTGTGTGTGGGCGCGTGTGTGCGTGTGCGCGTGCGTGCGTGCGTGTGAAATGTTTTTCATTCATTGTAGCTTTAAAATGGAATAAAATGTGAGTCAACTGCTGTATTTATTTGTTTTCATCATATTTTCTATACAGAAATTCCCTTGCCCCTGAATGTGGAAATCATAATAAAAAAGGCAGAGTGTGAATGAAAATATTTAGATCGAACCTGACACTTTGTAAATGGATTTGTCTTTCAGCTAGTCATGTGGGACTTCAGGGGACTAGAAAAGCCTCAGCAGATTTAACACTCTCACTCGAACGCACTTATTGTAAATCGCTTTGGATAAAAGCGTCAGCTAAATGCAATGTAATTTAATGTAATGTAACATGTTCATCATGTCATTTTTTCTACATAGCCTAATATAGGCCTGTGTTACCGCTGCACATTGGAGTTTGTTTTACTTTTACTGTTACTATAGTGCTCAAATGTATCTGGACATCTGAACGTTATTTAATCCAAGAACATTCAAATTCAAAGAGCATAATGGACCTTGCTGCTGTGTTGTCTTGACATTTTACATTTTCATTCAGTTTAGACTTCACTCCTGCTTTTTTTTTTATTTTTTTTACCTCAAATGGCTGACACCATTAATAAAGATGATATATGGGCTGTCTGCTTAAAGGTTCCTCAGTATGATCCTGTAAAGAGAAATCTAAAACATATACGCCATAGATACTCATTTGAAGTTGAAATTCGGAGCTTTGTGAGAGGTGCCTGAACGCAGCATTCTGTGCAGGACTCTGAGTGACCACAGTCACCACATGCACCCCGGGAAGTTCTCACACGCTCTCTTCATTACTTGTACCACTTTTCAATACGACTATCAGCCCAAATAAAAACAGTTTATCAAAATCTTATATGTTTGTTTGTCACAGGCGCTCGTGTCATTCTTGAATCGAATTATTAGCCGATTACCGCCGAAGCTCCAGTGGCGCAATCGGTTAGCGCGCGGTACTTATATGACAGTATTCAGCAGAGCAATGCCGAGGTTGTGAGTTCGAGCCTCACCTGGAGCACAGTTTTTGGATTGACCATCACCTGGTTAAAATGGGACGCCGCATATAAAATACGTCACACAGTGATCCCCCACAACAACTGGGGTACTTCGAAGTAGTGCTATTTCTCCAAATACACACAAGAAAAGCTTCTTAGTTCCTGACAACAGGTGTGTTTACATGAAGTAACTGTGGACGTGTTGAATTACTGAACAGTTTGGACGTTACGCCGTACAAAGCGCTGATCTGGCAAGTTATTTAATCAGAACCTGAAGTTAGAAATGATAAAAGATAAGATAAAAGAGGTAGGCTATATGTAACTACAAATAAAATGAAGTGAAAATAGAAAATAGGCTACATAACGAGATTACAAAGCAAAAGTGACAGTGTCGTAAACAATTATTAAGTCATTCAACTTTAACTCGTGTTTGTCTCTATTATTAGGATTACTACATATTATGGTATATAATGTAAAAGAAGACAGACTAACACAGTATTACACAATACAATAGGCTATAATATGGTATGGGATATAATATATATATAGTATGTTGATATGTAGTTATATAATATAACATAACAAAACGTTTAACGTAACATAGTTATTATAACAATATATATTATAATACCCATATATAAAATATATTAAGCTACATTTAATCAATGGATGATGGACCAAGTACTTATTATGCTCCTTCTTATTTTATTTGTTGTAATTATTATTAGTTTACAAACGATCTATAATGATATAAAAAGGTACTCATGTCAACTGTACTCCACCTCGATCTTCTCAGTTGTGCTGAACAATAGCTCCCCCTGCTGGCCGACAGTCAAAACTGCGACTATTGTAAACTTCTTTTTTCTTACCACTAGAGGACGGTATAACTGCGCTGAACAGAGTCCCGTAGCTCTAAATAAGTATTTCTATCTAAAGGTGCGTGCATTTATGTTCCTCATAAACATTTGGAAGGGTGACTGTGCAGAACCATTTTTGAATAATCCACCTCCTGTCATTCTTACAATAATTTGTATTCATACATCTATTTATTGACTATCTATGTGTGTCCTCAGAGTCAAAACTAAAGATGCAGCGTTTAGTTTATATGCACCATATATTTGCAACAAATCCCAGAAAAAAATGCAGGTTGGCTGCAACTATAGCTTTTCTGTCTGCTGCTGCCTTTTATTGAATCAGATACAAATGAATTTCTCACACTGCTCTCTTACTGTTATTCTGTATTTAGTTTGTTTTAAATGTCCATTTTCTGTGGCCTTTGGCGACAGTTTTCAACTGCATTTGAATATCATTTTGTGGTGTACCTTATTTTTATTTTTGTATTTCATTGTTTTATAAATGCAATTTGTATTTCCTTATTGCTGATATGTGCTATAAACAAACTTGCTTTGCCTTGACAAGTGGCATTTTAAATTGAACCATTCAGAAATATTTTTATCCTGGCAATCCTTTGAAGAACCTCTACATTGTGCTCATTTTATCATTGCATCTTAACATCTGTTAACTCAAACCATCAATCTTTTTTAAACATGATGTATTTCACTGTACATGACTGTAACATGCTGTATATATAGGCCTGTCTGTGTATTCGGACGTGTGTTGTGTGTGCTCTGTGTGAGTGTTTGTGTGCAGGTCTGTCACTCTAAGCCCTCTAAAGCTGGGAATGAACAAGCAGAAGATTGGAGTAATGATGTGACCCAGATGTCCCGGGTGCAGATCTCCAGGCTGAAAATGAGAGTGCAGATCAGGGTCTTGTACCTCCCGTAACCCCCCCCCCCCCCTTCTATCCAGCCTGGGACACAATCACAAAGTATTTAACAGCAGGGAATATGTGTGTATGTTTGCAAGAAAGTGCTTATCATTTGAGGGAATGTTGTAGTGTGTGTGTGTGTGTGTGTGTGTGTGTGTGTGTGTGTGTGTGTGTGTGTGTGTGTGTGTGCGCGCGCAATGTTTTTATGTTTTATTTTTCAAAAAGAGCAATAACAAATAAAATAGACTTAATTTTAAAATGATATACTTGATGGATAACCAACTATTTGTCATGATGATTAATAATGAGATGTGGAAAAACTAGTTTTAGGAGATTTGTTTAAAAGAATAAAAAAACAGACGAATGCGCGCTTTTCCCCTGCGTCACGTGACTCTACCCGGAAGTCTCTGCACTGCACTCGTCTCATGGAGGGAAGTTAAGTTTTGTTGTTGTTGTGTTTGTTAGCTGCTAACTTTAGCTCTGTAAACATGTCTGACCTGCTAACAAAGATAAAACACAGCGAGGAGAAGAAGAAGAAGAAGAAGACTTCTGTTTCTCAGACTGACTTACAGAAGCTCGGGTTAACAGGTACGAAGTTTGACTGTTAAAATGTACCATGCGCACCAAGGCAGATCATTCCTATGTGTAAAACTGTTTCTGATTCCAAGAGATGCTTCTTATACATTACATGTCACTTGTTAGACGCTTTTATCCAAAGCGACGTACATACTCAATACTGTGGACAATCCCCACAGGAGCACTTTGGGGTGAAGTGTCTCAGGGACACAACGACATACTGACTGCAGTGGGGTTTGAACCTGTGCTCCCCGATCACAACACCAACACCCTATCCACTGCGCCACACGCCTCCCAACAGCCTACATCTCTAATGATTACATATCCAAACCAACATATCATTAAATATGCCAGAAAGATAGTCAGTCTGCTTAACAGATAGTACTCTTCGTTTGTCATACCAGAGGTGTAAAGTAACATTTACTGAAGTACTTTACTTAAGTACAGTTTTGAAGTACTTGTACTTTACTTGAGTATTTCCATTTTCTGCTACTGTGTACTTCTGCTGCCTAGAGTTCAGAGGTGTTTTTCAATATGTATTTAATAATAATCACACAGCTTTATTTGTATTTGTTTAATTCATAGAATGCATCTCATAGTGCTTTTAATGAATCTGCTGTCTCCTCAGTTTGCCTCTAATACTTCTTGGTAGGGTGTTACATAGTTTGGGGATTTTTGTAATATTTTAAAGGCCTGTTGAGGTTTTTGGAAGACCTGCAGAAATGCATCACAGTGATCCACGGTGCGCACTGAGAGAGGGCCGCCAAGTACGTACTGAGAGGAAAGGAGAAAGTACACTTTTTTACCTGAGATGTTTCTAACCTCCTCTCTCCTCACACACTGTTTCCTAACATCTTCTCTCCTCACACACTGTTTCCTAACATCTTCTCTCCTCACACACTGTTTCCTAACATCTTCTCTCCTCACACACTGTTTCCTAACATCTTCTCTCCTCACACACTGTTTCCTAACATCTTCTCTCCTCACACACTGTTTCCTAACATCTTCTCTCCTCACACACTGTTTCCTAACATCTTCTCTCCTCACACACTGTTTCCTAACATCTTCTCTCCTCACACACTGTTTCCTAACATCTTGTCTCCTCACACTGTTTCCTAACATCTTCTCTCCTCACACACTGTTTCCTAACATCTTCTCTCCTCACACACTGTTTCCTAACATCTTGTCTCCTCACACACTGATCCCTAACATGTGTCTACATGTTTCTCTTCTCTCAGGGATCACGCTGCGGCCCTACCAGCTGGACGGGGTTCAGTGGCTGTCTGAGTGTCAGAGGAAGCAGCAAGGATGCATCTTAGGAGACGAGATGGGTTTGGGGAAAACCTGCCAGGTACTGATCCACCGGCTCCTCTTATAACCAATCATGAGGGTCGTCACACTTCAATAAGTCACGATGCCTGTGGTCTGGTACGGACACTGGTCGTCTATATTCCACCTGCTTTTTCTATTTGTGTAACCGAGCAGATGCAGAAGATTACAGGAAACTATATTAAGGTTTATCAGTAAAGTTAACAGAGTTACAAAGTGCGCTTTAATACATTTAAACATTATAGGATTGGAATTAAATAAAATCTTACATAATAGATAAATAAATGAAATTATGATTTTTATAAAGATTAAAAACGATCGGATAAGTGATTTAAAATATATATTTAAATCATGTTAAATATGATTAAAGTATAATACTATGCTGTCCCTGCAGACCATCTCTCTGCTGGTGTTCATGTCCGGGTCTCTCGGGCAGAGCGGTCCCTTTCTGGTTCTGAGCCCGCTGTCCGTCATGGAGAACTGGAGGAACGAGCTGCAGAGGTACATCCACTTAATCAGATATAAATACCAGAATCATTTTGAGTAGGTTTACACATACGAGGAATTCCCTTTGGTAGAAGTGGTGCTTCCAGAGCACATGTGTCAAACTCAAGGCCCGGGGGCCAAATCAGGCCCTTGGTGGATTTAATTTCGGCCCGCAGGATAGTTTCTAATTCCTATTAGATCTGGCCCTCCGGTATATTGCACGCACACCTTCACTCCATCCTGAGGGTCTCCTCAGCTCAGAGCCTGAGCCCAAACATTGATGACCTTGCACCCAAGATGAGATGCCAAGTATCTGAACTAGCATCACAGAGCAGCACACTGAGTTTAATGGATGTTTCCTTCTGCACTTTCTCTCTCACGACAACAGGGCATGTTTGGTTTCTCTTTGAGGGAAATAGTTTTGTTGAAGCTGTTGTTGGCCTGAGGGAAAATGTAATCATAAGAAATGACTCTGGAGAAGCTGCAGATAGAGCCATAAGAAATGAATCAACTGATTATTTAATGTTTAATGTTGTTTTTATAGGCAATCATTTAAGTTTTGTTAGTTCCAGGTTTAATATGTGCAATGAGTTCATTTCAATAAGTTCTGCAATAAACATTGAACCAGTCCGGCCCTCGACTAGTACCGATGTTTTTATTTTGGCCCACTGTGTATTTGAGTTTGACACCTCTGGTCTAGACACTCTTCATAGAAACTGGTCTCTCTCTCTAGAATCATATATATTAAACTACTGGATTATAATTGTTATGCAATAATGTGTTCATCACATCTGGTAAATGTGGAGCTATACTTAATTAATTACTTATACCACTGCTGGAGATTTTAACATATAATTATACATCTTAGTTTGTTTACTAACAAGTTTGTTTATTTATATTTTGTATAAGCTAAAGATCTGAATTTTAAATAAAACATTTTAAGCAAGGTACAAGTAGCCAAAAATCATAATTAAGACTTAAGACAGAGCCTTTGCTGTTGCAGCTCCAAAGTTACGGTACGAATTGCCCCTCCAGGTTAGACTTGCTCCAACTCTGCCCGTTTTGAAATCTTGTTTAAAAACCCACTTCTTTTCCCTGGCATTTACAGACCAGGTGACACTTGTGCTTTTAAATTTGGGTTTTATCTTACTAGTGTTTTGTATTGTTTGTACGTCATGTAGGAGAGTTTTTCAGTCTGTGCCTTCTGATCTGGTTTCATTGTTTCGTGTTTTACATTTGTTTCATGTCCTGTCTGTTTTTTATGTATTTATGCTATGTTTTTATACAGTTGTTGATGTACAGCACTTTGTTCAACTC
>NW_011351126.1:294696-300154 GCF_000735185.1 Notothenia coriiceps | reverse complement strand
TGAAAGCAAGTAAATAGAGATAAACATTAGCAAATAAGAATCACACAATGATCTTATTAAAGTAAGTGTGTATAAGTTCTGGTACTGGTTATGGTTGAAAAATGAAAGAAAACAATAACTGATTGGTTAGCTGGTCTGGCTCTGTTTTGATTGGTCAACCACTTAGCGGTGTCCCGCCCCTTAGCCTATACAATACAAAACCTTGAGTGTTACAGTGATGTCACTATGTTCAGGCAGTAAACAAAGGAGTTGTTTAAATGTAGGCATTAGAGGAAGTGGAGGGGGAACACAGGCATGTTAGGCTTTGCAGACCATTTACTAAAAACGATGTAACAGGAGAGGGGAAAGAAGCACAGGGCCTCTTTAACGATGTACGTATTTGCATATCCCTCCAAGACATACATGATGACAGAGTGCAGTCAGACGCGAACAAAGAGAGCAGCACTGTAGCTTAGCTTCTCCCAGAACATGCTAACACAGATTGTTTCCTGATCTGCCTTTCCAAATCACCGGAGACAAGATGCCGGCGCAGCGTGTTTCTGTTAAATAACACTATCTGTTGTAACATGTCCACATCGCCAATCCACAGGAACAACCCTCCAGTGACGTCCTGCATCTGTTCCAGCTGGGAGCATCAAGGACCCCCACACACACACACACACACACACACACACACACACACACACACACACACACACACACACACACACACACACACACACACACACACACATCTAACTAGACATCTTTATACACACTCTTGTTTATGCCTTAATCCCCTAATCCCAGTTTTTTTCCCTCCAACCTACATTTTTTTTCTTTGCACGTCTTTGTTATCCTAATGAATGACATATCTTTATTCATAATGTGTGGAGAAGAAAGAGATCTACCAAAGTATTCATTATTTCTGCTGATTTAAATACAAAAGCCCTTGTACTGTAGATTAAAGGGTTCATAACACTTGCAAAGAATCTGCCTGATTGTCTAAGGGTTTATCTTTTTGGAAAGGCCTTATTTGAGAGGGCATAGCCTCCTCTGGCTGCATCACACTGTTGCTCCTGATTTCCATCCAAGAACCAAGTGTGTGTAAAAATGTAGCGACCTGGTGCAAAACCGTAAGTGTGAGATAGCTAAAAAATGGCGCAGACAGTTGTAAAGTTGTGGGCGCCAGAAACATTGTCTTTGTGCTCTAAGATTCTAGAATAATTGCCGATAGAGTTTTGTTTTCACCTCACATTTTACTGCACAAAAACCTCTACCTTTAACTTTTCATCACAAAACAATAGGTTTTAGTTGCCCAGGTTTTGTACTGAAGATTAACCTTGGAGAGTTTATCCTCATCCAAGCAGCAAGGTGCTCCAACTGTGAGTTATGCTAAATGTTTTATGGAGAAAATGATTTTTTTAACCAGGTACTCCTGAAAGAGATCCTTACATTCCCTAACTCCAACATTGGATAACTTTTTTACGCTGTGAGATGTCTCAATTAATATCGCTCAAGATGAGACCAGACAGTGCTCATTCAAAACGAGTACTAATTATGTCCGGTAATGCAGCTCTTTGACATATTTTGTTTATTGAATCTTTTATTTCCATGAAAAACTTCCTTATTGTTCCCAAAGTTATTGTATGCTATATGGTGCAATGGAAGAGGAAACAAGTGCATTGAACTTATATTTCTCTGGTTCAAACTGAAGTTTTATCTGTTGCATGCCCTCCCATACACACTCCCATTTATAGTCTATGCTGAAATACTACCTTGACCCAGACGAAAGTTCCATATTGTGCCCGTTGGTAATCAAGCCTTGGGTACAGTGTACGTTTTCAGATGTGTGTCTGGCATGTAGGGGTGCATACCGGTTCCCGGTATTACCGAAATACCGGTTACTGGCGGCTATGGTATACCATACCGAAATCAGATCCGGTTTTCGATACTTTTTTTTTTTTAATAAAAGTGAGGCGTAATATCCTTAAACTCGCGCCCAAATCGTCGGAATTACGATGTCAATTTCCCCGTTAAACTCCGCAAATGAGTCACTTTAGAAAATCTAAAGTGTGGCTGCATATGACTGCCAGTCTGATGGTGGGGTCTGTAACCAGGGCCGGCCCTCGGCATAGCCAGTATAGGCGAATGCTAAGGGCGCGTCAAACAATCGGGGGTGCCGAAAATTGGGGGGGGAGGGAAGAAAGAAAAGTTAGAAATTAAAAAAATATTTTCTTTGAAATTTCATAACAACACAATTTCCAGATCAACAAAGTACATCTTATTATCTTATACTAACAGAACTACGCCTATATTGCGTGCAGTGCCATAAACTATGGCACCCCCCCCCGTAACGTAAACGTATACAGCTTCTGTGTGCTTTTATTAACATTGGAATTTTCTGTGTAAGCGGCCGCGCGGGGGGGGGGATTTAGAGAGCTCTCTCCTGAAAGACTGAGAGGCTCTAATAACCTCAGCTCAGTGAGGTAAAGGCACACCTTTATATGATCATTATAGTTATAATAAAATAAGAGAATAGATTAAAAACTGGTATAAAATATTATATGACAGTAAAAAAAGTTGTTATTAATAAACAAGAATACAGTTTGAAAGGGGAGTGATTTGTAAAATATCCATAAAGAAANTTTCAAACATGGCCGGGGGTTTTGGAGGAGTCAGCCCGGAGCCAGTCATCTCCCAGCGGTGGCCGAGTCACCTGTCTTCGCTTTCAAGAGGAGTTCGGAGGGGCTACTTCCGAGAGCCGCAAAGCCCACGAATCTGGAAAGCGAGGAATGGATCCAGCGTGCGTGCGCGTGTGGCGTTGCGCTGCGCGGTTGTTGTTGTCTGAAGGAGATGGATCCATTCCTTTGTGTCGTGGGTCTTTGCGGTTGGGACAGTAGCGCTCGAACTCTTTGTTGAACGCTGAACAGGGTCGTGCACCAGCTGGGAGATGACGCTCTGCCGGCTGAGTCCTGCGACAACGAATCCCCGCCAATGTTTTCGAAGCATGTTCAGAATGATGCCTCCTTTGTTGACACGTCGTCTCCACAAAATCCAGTTGGCTGTAAATGTGCAGCGTACTTTATCTGCCAACTTGAAGACTGTATGTCATTGCCCGCTGAAAAGGGAACAGATTGAGCATGAGCTGGCTAAATTATTTGTTTTTTTTTTTTTTGTTGTTTGTTGTTTTTTTTTCTCTTGTTTGTTCTTCTGTTTTTTGGTTTTTCTTTGTTGTTTTTTTTTTTCTTCTGCAAGTAACGCCGCAGTGTTGCGACGCCAACTCCTCAGCACTGAAAGTTTGCTGCGCGTGGCGGTGACTTTCTGTTCTAAGAGAATCTTGCAGCGGCTCTCGTCAATTCAGTACACCTGGGCCAGCCGGATCTTCCTCGGCGATAACCATCTTCATTTCTGGTGTATACAGAAGCCGTCTGGTGCCGGCGTTGGAGTCTCCTCCCACCAAAGTTGCTGAATAAGGACGTGGTTAAGGTGTGTGCTTTTGAGTGTGGTTGATAACAAGCGAACATCATTCGAATACGCTGTGAAGTTCCGGTGGCATTTTCTCGGGCTCCGCCAGCCATCGTCATCTGTGATGACACGAATGTGTAGAATTCCTTCAGGGTGCAACCTGCCTTTCCGAGTTAGTTAAACCAGGACAGGCCGCGTCGCGCGGTCATGGCAGGCGGCTCCGTGCGCTGTGCACATGCGACCACAGAGAAACAGAAGCATTGCTAGATGGCTGTTCCCGAGGGTGAGATGGGCGGGTGAATCCCAGCGCGTCTTAATAGTCTGCGGCTCGTGGGTTTTGGGTTGCCAACGATAGTGCACGCACGACACGATCCTCTATCGCACATCGTCCCGCTGATGAACAGGGTATCGCACGGGAGCCTAGAACAAGCATCGTTAGTGCCCGTGTAGTCACATGCTTTGAACTCGGTGCGAAGCCATGGCAGTGCGCGTACGCACGGCTGATGTAGGTTAATCCGCCTCTCCAACCAACTGTGTCCTCAAGTCCTCTGCTATGTTCCTGCGATGCGTCGCGTGACCGTGCTAGCTTGACAGACGCTGTGCTCATCTTTTTAACCGCAGTCCCCCAAAAGTTCACCGCAAATGTTATCTTTAGTAGCGAAAGAATAAATTTCTTCACCAATCGGGTGAATGTTTTTTCAGCCTTACGCCTGATTCGTGTTAGAACCACCCATAGTAGGGGATGCTCTCAGTGCACCTTGCATTTGTTGTTGCAGAGGCCGCTCAGGTAATTCTTCGTCCTTCTTGTTCGCGCCTCGTTTTTTTTCGAAGTAGCTCCAAGTTGTTTCTTTAAAGCAGGTGCTTGCTCCTCTAAGTGGCGAAGCAGTTTTTGAGGCCTTCATGCCTCATTGGAGAGCCGGTCACCACATATTATGCACAGCGGGCTTGGTGCGTGGGAATCACCTGTAGCGATAAATCCATATTTTAAGTAGGTCTCCTGGTACTGTCTGTTAAATGCAGCTTTCTTTTTCTTGGTGGGTATAGGCTCTTCTTCTGTCTCCTCACTGGCCCTTTTCCCCTTTGCAAAGAAACTTTCCAAAGACGTCTGTTTTTTACTCATCTTTCTAGCTTGTGAGTTTCTAGCTTGTGAGTTAGCGCGACCGTTAATATTTAATATTAGCGCTAACCGTTAATGTATCACGTGACCACAATATATTGACATGTGTCAATCGCATAGGTCAAGCGGTGTCAAGAGTGGGTCACGTGAGTCATAGACGGATGTAACGGGGAGAATTCGGAGAATTTTTCAAAATAAAAGATTGTTCAGACTCGAATAATAAATAAAACGGAAATAATGAAAGTTATTTATTCTTTCTGTGCGGCCCGGTACTTAACGACCCACGGACCGGTACCGGTCCGGGGCCCGGGGGTTGGGGACCACTGCTCTAGGTGGAGGAGGTGAGGTCCCCCCCTCACTTAAATCATGTTCAAATGGATAGGATACTAAATACAGTAGCACACATCTTGTGTCCATATCTTTCTGTTTTGGTGGTCATGCCACAACCGTGCATGCGCGAGTCATAGGGAGTGTCTGCATTTGGGGAAAATCTAAAATCTTGCCTAGGGCAGCAAATTGGTCAGGGCCGGCTCTGGGTTTTGGACACTTTAGCTGGCCAGGAGGGCTGGTTTAGCTGGTAAACCAGCTAAACCAGCCCTCCTGGCCAGCTAAAAAAAACAGCATCGACCAGTATGCTGGGCTGGTCACCAGCATCCATCTATCATCAGCTTGTGTTTAATAATAGTATTAAATATACCATGCTGGAAGCTTACCAGGATTCCAGGTGACCAGCATACATTAGTAATATTTAGGGGTGCACCGAATGGGAAATTCTTGGCCGAAACCGATACCGAAAATAGGAAACAGTTGGCCGAAAACCGAATGCCAAAAGGCCGAAAATTATTAATAGAAATATATATATATAATGTATACTATTTTTACCATTATTAATTC
>NW_011351126.1:275944-294651 GCF_000735185.1 Notothenia coriiceps | reverse complement strand
GTTAAATTTTTCTATTAAAACGTTCAGTTTTTTTTTTTTACACACGCATTTTGACACTCATTGTGTAACAAAACATTTTGCGGACTTACTTGATGTAGGCCAGAACGTTTGTTTGTGTGTAGTGGTTTACCGCGCAATGCTGACCAGAACGTTGTTTTGTACCAATGGGGAGTGATAGTGGTGTACTTTTTTGCAGGTCTTCTTACCAGTACGTTTCGACGGACGGACGGACGGAAACTAAGGAGACTTGCGGCCATAAAAATACAACATTACTAGTTGGTCAGACAACGTGCTATCGTACTTCATTTTTCTAGGCGCTTAGCGGCTCTGATTAGCAATCGTTAAAGAGGGGGCCATTTAACAATAATACTAGAGTTTCCCCAAGTGCCTTTACTGGTGACTTGAGATGACAAATTGTACAACCCAATGAATTACAATGAAGATAATTGATTATTTTACTGTTCCCGACTTGATTGATTGCACGATCGATGATGATCCATCGATTGACTAGGTCGGTGAGGACCAGGAAGTAGTCTGCCCTTCGCTTTCTTGTTCGGTTCTTGGGTAACGACCATACTATTGTCTGGACCATGGTTCGTGTGTCCGTAGAACAATTGCAAAGAATAGAATCGGTCGCGGTTACTGTCTAAATAGATATACGCGACTAGAATCATGAGAGAATCACCTCCTTTTGTTAACATGTAGTGTGATGCGCTAACCCTACAACATCAGGAAGATCAACGGTCTAAAAAGTATCCGATATAAGTTGTCAATGCTTTTTGACACCTGAAAAACTGTACCTTTACTAAAGATTTAACTGTTTGTAGTATACACATTAAGTACCGTGTTAGTTTTCGCCCGCTAGCTTTCTATGCAAAAGAGAGAAGGTAACTGAAGTTTGTATACAAAGGGCTTTTTAATTCCAGGGTACCTGGCCTTCATCTACCGCACTGGAGCGGTAGATAATTCGTCTTAAATCGGTCCGAACGATCTGACGACGGATTACAAGTATTCGCTCAAGTATGTCGAAGATGACGTCAAACAGGACAACGGTGGGGTTGTGTAATTCGTGGCACGATTCAAACGGGATCGAAAGATAAATCTTTCTCTCTCCATTGACTTCAATACATAATTTTTTCTAAATAAGCTCCCATGGAGGTCAACCAGAAAGGGGAGGGACTTCACCACTCTATTGGATAATACGCTAATACACTGTTTTTATGTAAAGATAATTTCATTTCAATATCGACTCACATTCTCTGCAGTCTTACTTAACTCATGCTGGCTGGTTGCGGGGTTTAATTTCTTTCAGATAGGAACTACGGAGCAAAGCTACGCTTGCACAAGGACAACGAAAAGTAAATACAACAAACCTCTGCTCCATGAAATCAAAACCTTTTCCAGAAATCTCCATTAATATTATTTCAGTCACAATCTGAGAGGTTTCTGTGCCTAAGATCAAACTGCTGAACCAATAAAGACCGCTTCAACCCATATGTTTCCAGACCAAAATTCCACTTTTACAGTAACATCAAATTTAATTGAATGATAAATGTCTTCCTATCACAAGGCAGAGAATGATGGATTTTGATGATGAAACATAAGCCAATGGGCAATTCAAATGGGTTGAGTTAGATACGCGTGGAATATCTTACTGAACCCACTTTCCCATTTGGACTATGGACGACAGATGTTGTTATGTTGTTTTATTGATGTTCAAATGTATTCAGACTACTTGTGTTTCAATACCAGGCTGGAATAAATTGTAAATAAAGTTAATTTACTTCATGGTCGCTGACACCAAATCACTATATGGGTGTAATTTAAAATTAAAAAGGAGCACAAAGGACATGAATTACACACAATGTCAACTCTAAAGACGCACAAAATTACAAATACAATTACACATTAAATCAGGTGCTGCATATCCAGACCATGTTACGGACTCGGTGACTGACGACCACTTAAAGGAATATACCTGATAATTATGACACGAATATGTGATGTTTCCCGGTATTAACAAGGTGAGGAGGAGCTAGTGAATGCACCATTAAACACACCAACTCAGGGTGGATTGTAGGATAGTGGGCGAGGACTGCAGAGGATACACCGGGTCCAATTTCACAGCCGCATTTGGAGAAGCCTCTGGAATGGGAAAGCCTCATTGAACTGTTATTACGTATTCAGTCTTGAAATACGGACTTTGGAGCAGGCAACACTAAATTGGAACACAGCTCATATAGTGGAATAGATCCCCTGTGTATCAGTTAGGACTTCTAAAAGGCACACCTTTTTATTGTGTCCATTCAAAAAGTACAATTCTTAAGTGTTACATATTTAACGCTGTCTTTTATCTTAACTGCTGAAACCAATTTAACTTGTACTCTGACCTTGCCTCCCATACGTTTATTTTATGACAAAAGGGTGCAAAGATCCAACATGCTTGCACTTCCACTACATTTCTTCTTCTGTCCTTTGTGCGCTGATCTGACACAGGGTGCTTCCAAGGTCGAACATACAACTCCTGGATCATACCAGTCAATGGAAATCAATTGTTACACTTGCTCTCATGCATTCGTTTCCTCTGCCAATCAATAGGTTTTTACTTAGATAAAACTAGATTGATATAGGTAAATCTCTGCATCCTTGTGACAAAAGCATCAAAGTGCAGGCAAGACATAAGGTTATTGTTTACATTAACAGTGCAAAAAGATGTATATTTGATATTGGCTCCAATTGAATTAACTGTATTTGTATGTCTATACAGTGCAACTATTTATATTGTGTACATTAAGTTGTTAAAACAACCGAATAGATGTCTTAAAGTAATTAAATCAAACATGTTTGAAACTAAAAAGAAATGCAAAAAATATATTGTGACAAGTTTTACCCTCCTTAAAACTAAATTAACTAATGATCATTGAAGACAAGGAGGATATCTGCAAAATAAGAATCTAATTTTTTTTAGGTCGTTCTGTTTTATAATGGAACTTAAATTTCACTTTTGTAATTCACAACAGATAAGATCTGAAGGGCCACTCATCTGCCAAGAAAGTGGAGGAACCAACATTTACAACCACAACTTACTTGTCTGACATGGTACGACACGAAGGGAGAGACAACAAGGGCGGCAACTGATGATTATTTGTATGATTAGTATTATTTTTGACATTTAGTCCAGGCTCATCACAAGGTCTGAGAGTAAACTTTAAATATCTTGTTTTTACAGACCAAAGCTTAGAAACCCAAGGATAATACATTTCCAATGGCATAAACAATAGAAAAGCAGCATACATTCATATTTGAGAAGCCGAGACCAGCAGATATGTGCAAATACGTTGATTTAAAAAAAAAGTAGTGATTAGTCGATTATTTTTCTGAGGAGTGACTCATCAATTACTAGACTAATTGCTTCAGTTATAGAGGCAATTGCGCATTTGATGGTTCGGATTTTTAAGAAGAAAAATTTCAGCAACGATCCTGGCAGCAGTTTACACATAAACCGTCTTATCAAGATACCAAATAGAAACTTAACTAAATCATCACAACTTCTAAATAACAAATATTTAAGAACAGGTATCCATAAACCACAGCAGTGCATATGAAGTTACTGAGGGCAACTATATATTAGGTCTGCAGGAATAATTATTTGCATTATTTATGGTTCCTTCCCTTCCCTGTGATAAATTCAATGACAAGTTGTGTGACTTGGTAATTTGAATGTCTTGTTTGTCTGGTCAAAAACCATAAAGGTATTATTCAGTAAGTTTACCATTGTAGACAGGAAAAGCATAACATATTTGATAAGCTTGAAACTGTGAATTACTCCAACTCAAAAGTTGATATTCCAAGTTACACAATTGCCCATGTTGATATGTTCTTCTTACCCTACCACAATAACCCACATTAGCAAATGAGACCAATGAATTCCAATTCAAATGGTTGAACTAGCTTGTCAGTGAGAATATTTGTGCCAATGTGGGCTCATATTGGGATTTACATTATTTTTAAGGCATCTTGAGAGACAATGTTCCATAAGTCACAGCATTTAAGATCCGTCAAACTCTAAAATGAGCTTGTTGAGTGTCTGAGTCTCATACTGACACTGTTCCATCTGCTCCTCAGTCTTTACACACCGACTGCTGACTCAGATAAGATTATCAGCTATTTAACTCCTCCCGTATCTAGCATGCAGGGCACAAGCCCAACACCAAGTGATGTCATATACAGGGTCACCTGTGCACCTTGACACCATCTGATATACTAGAGAAGGTGAGTAGGGTGACTGCAAGGCTACATTTCAACTCTGCACAATGCAAAATTGATGATGAATGCTAATGTATCATAAGCCTTAGCTTATAGGACACATCTACTCTATACTAGAAACATTTAAAATGGCTTGATCATCTAAGGTCATATCAAATGTTCCAACTGTAAATAAATTACGTTGAAGGATAACTGTTCGCATTGCTTGTGGCATTTCTGCTCTCTCATATATATATATATATATATATATAATTATCATAAATAATAAAACAACAAGAGTTATAGTTGACTATGTAGCATTATACTGCTGTATATCTGAAGCAAAATAAGGAGCTTGGGCAATCATTAATGTTCAGGACAAACACTGCTGTCCTGTGCCTATGGACCCGCCCCTCCCTAATAGAGCATAGCATATAAGCAATATATGTATATTGCCCAAAGACATAACATATAAAGTGGTTACTGTATCATCAGTGGACTGATGGTACAGCTATATCTATTGCTATGTTTATGGCAACTGAGGCATAAATAACAAACTTTGAACAGTACAGCTATTCTTGACCAGTTAAAATACAAAACAATGGTAACAGTTTAAACATAGTAGAAACTATAAATAGTAGTAGCTAATTATATATTTACGTATGTTTAGTTTCCATTCTATTGTTATTATAATGTCGCTGTTATAGACAGTTTTCCGGCTTCACAATACCAACTGAACTGTTATTTACCTAAGTAAACAATTGAATATTCTATATTAAAGGTAAATAATGAGCAGTAGAGAAGGGCTCGAGTGTTGGGAGGAGCAGTGCTGCTGCCGCAGTAAAACATGACTGGTTGTAAACACCTTACCAGCAGCTTGTGACTAAAATGACTTGCTATCTGCTTAGATTATATTGAATGTGTACGGACTGATTTCACGGGCTTCAACAAAGATACTAGACGTACAAGGGGGGCTTGCGGTTATAATTACCCTCTAAGGTCACTGCATACACAACAGAACATACAGTAAGTTAGCTATCCAACTGGCATTGAATGCTGTCTTTTCATACATTTTAACGCTAAATTGTGGACGTTAGTATCGCTATTTGGGTACATAATGAAATAAATAGTTCTCACATCAGTTTGTGGCTGTGCGCTTGTTTAAATATACTGTTATATCGTCAGGAATACCATTACACGGCCAAGCTAACATCACATAGCTAACCATTGACACCCATATGACAAAGTCCGCTAAACTGTCATTAGCTGGTTATAGCTAGTGTAGCCTACACCATGCTAGATTAGCTCGTTTGGGACCAGACTAAACACTGGAGGCCAACATGTCGTTTAACTGTTAAAAATATGTTAAGCAATAATTTGCTTCATTCAAAATTGCCTCACAAGCCTTGGCGCTAACGTTATCTAAGTTACTTTGTAACTTCAGATGATAAGTCAGATTTCATTTGGAAAATTGTTTGATTCAACACAAGCGTTATTGCACAACACGATATATGTTGCATGAACCGTTTGATTGTTTTCGGAAATGCGTTTCTGTCTTAAATATCAATCCACTAACCACATGCTGAACTCAATTCCACCTAACACTGCTCCCTCTACGGAAAGGCCTAGTTTGCTAATGTGTTGATATGAGCTAACGTTAGCTGACTTGCTAATGTTAACTTAACAGTTAGCTGTCGTTGGTGCCAACGCAATTCCCCAGCTTGTCAAACTCAAGCTAATGACGTTAGCGCACATACTAGCATGCTACTTACGTTTTCCTGCTGTTGCGAATGTAGATCCAATCTTGATTATCTGCTGGATTCTGCTATTGTGTGAAGATATGTCGGTTACCTAGCTATCTACGAAGCTAACGTACGCTAGCTAGCTATGTTATGTTTCCTTATTTGACAAAAATAATCGAGATTGGCCTCAGATGAGCGGCGATAATTCCTTTCTCGGTGGTTCCCTGCTTGGACAGCGTTGATTTTTACGCATGTTTGACGCCAGTTCTGTCTCTCACATAAAATGAAGACTATTCCGATCGATCCAAAACAAATATGGACACTGAAAATTGGTTATATTATACAACACTGACAAATCTAGCACTTTCTTGAATTGAAAGGCCAGAGCTATCCTTCGACTTTGGGTGCTGAACAAGAGGAGGTGTTATTTTTGGCATATGCTTGGTGATTGGTTACAACGTCAGGGCAAAACGTCTGTTAATTGGCTGCTTCTTCTGTCAATTAGCTCTGCCCCTGTGCCATACTAGATTCTCATTGGTCTATTACCGAAGTTCTATGATGCACTCGAAGAAGACACTCGTAACGTATTTGGCTTACGCCGAAGCAAGTCTAGATAGGCGGGGCCAGTCTTGAAATAAAAACATTCAACCAACGCTGTGGTGGAAGTAGATCAACTGCAACCGGTATCTAGAGAATACAAATAGAAATAAAATCAAAGGTTGCACGGTTGAGATTAAAATACTTTATCATAATCATCCTCTACACATGTTTTGAATTCGCCACGCTCACGTGTGCACCGGAAAAAATAACAATCGCCACCCTAATGAAAGTACAGCAGGGGTGCATGAAGGGCTCCAGTGGGAGGCTCCAACAGAAGCAAGTATTGTTCAATTGTACTGTAATTTCTTTAGAAATGATACTATTTAAAGAATGTTGTATGTATGTTTCCCACACTCCCTTCCCTGTAACCCAAATATTGTCAGGGCACGTTTGAATGATTAATCAAACATGATTTTCTTTTTAAAGTACCTCACAAAGGAAGAAATCTTATTAAATATAAATTATGATGACAAGGATGTTTAGAAATTGAAGGATCCATTTCATCTTCAAGTCCCAACACATTTTCATAAATTAACTACATGATGTAACCCCTTTCAATTAAAATGTGGCATCTCTCTTGAGTTGTAAAGTACTGCTGCCTTTTTGTTTAGCAGCTCAATAGGTTCAAACACCCCTATGATTGACTGTAGAGCTGCAAAGATTAGTCGACATATCAATAAGATAATCACCAACAAATAATTGCGTGAATAGTTGTGAAAGTAATTATTCATGCAACAATGACAGAAAATGCTGTTTTCAGTCTTTCAGATTAATTGTTTCATATCATAAACTAATTATCTTTGAGTTTAGTACTCGACAAAACAGTGCTTTGAATGATCACCTTTTACCTTTTACTTTGAAAACTAACAATTCATTTTAAGAGAATATCACCTTCTCCAAAATTATGCATCTAGTCTTTTCGACCCTCCTCCAAATCATATAGGCTATTGTTCACTCAAAAAGTCTTGATTGTACTGGTTTCCAGCTTCTCAAAATTAACTTCTTTACTGTATATTTTTCAATAGCTTATTGTGTTTTCAATTTGCAGCTTCTATGTCTGTCACAACTTGCGACAGTTGTGAACATTGACTCCACTGGATCATCTGGTCAGCTGGTACAGTTAAAGCCACAGGGGGGATGTAGATAAAGCTGGAAGCATTTCAAACTTAATCATGCCACTTTAGGGTTGCATATCGTTTACTTTTTTACGATACCGATCATCAACCAATACATATCGTGATACTTTCATGTTGCATAAGGGAAAAATGTAATCATCCTGCAATTACTCCCATGAAGCGCTTTATGATATAGTTAACATATCAAATGAATATTAAATTCAATTGTGGGACTTGGACCTTTTAGTACTGAACAAACAATGAAAAACACGTTATCTATGAAGAAAACAGATTCTGCAACATCATTTATGACAACCATCAGGTGTGAATAGTACATCTTGTCAATAGAAAAAGAAAATAGCACCAGTATAATCAATATTCAATCTGAGATTTGACTGACCAGAAAACACATAAAGGATCATGAGATCTCAGCATTGCACATAAAACAAATAGCATCATTAAAATCAACATTTGCCTGATGAAAGAAAACAAATCCCATCACAGTTCAGTTTTGTGCATTCATCTTCAAGAAGATGAGCATATCTGCTGTCTGGATCCAAACGGGCCCTTTCCCAGCGTAGAATATCACCTGCTGAACTGAACACTCTCTCGCTTGGCACGCTGCTTCCCTGAACACAAAGGTACTTGGTTGCCATACGAGGTGACATTGGTTGCAGACACTCACTATGACTCGCGCATGCACGGTTGTGGCATGACCACCAAAAACATAAAGATATGGACACAAGATGTGTGCAACTGTATTTAGTATTCTGTCCATTTGAACATGATTTAAGTGGGGGGTGGACCAAACATCCTCTAGGGGGGTCCGGGGGCATGGAAGATTTTTTTTTTTTAAATATTGAAGTTAAAAGCATCAATCTGGTACACTTTGAGAGCAACATTAAGAGATCTATGGATACATACAGNGTAGGTCTGCACCATATTCCTCCCCTCTGCCTCTCAGTGGCCAACATGACCGTGGATCAGCCCAATATTGTTGGAGACACAGCGGCTGCCGGGGCCAACGAAGTCGTTGGCCCCGGCAGCCGCTGTGTCTCCAACAATATTGGGCTGATCCACGGTCATGTTGGCCACTGAGAGGCAGAGGGGAGGAATATGGTGCAGACCTACTGTTTTACATTAGCAGGATAGAAGTAAAAGCAGTGCTCTCTTTATTTAAAGTGCAATAAAATATTTCACCTTCACCAATGAATAATACTGTTAAATAACACAATATCAATGAAAATAATCGTGTTTATCATTTTGGCCAGATCTGTGGCTTTTAAAGCTTCTGTTTGGCGAAATGTAGTTACAGCTGTTTTAATATTGTTATTCTTTTGCTTCTGGTCTTTTTGCTAAGCTAACTGGGTCTCAACTCCATCTGCACATCACAAAAAGACAATCCTCCACCTCTTCAAATAAATTCTTGACACAGTTGCTGGATTTCAACAAAACCTTTTTAATTTCACTGGTACTGTTTATAAAATCAGCGAGTCTGCTTTGATGCCAACTTAAACATGGTGTGTGATTTGTGTTTGTGTATGCGAGTTGGGATTTGTGATGTTGTGTGTGTTGTTTAAAGTGTGCTGTGTATGTGTTGGTACTGTAGTGTGATGTTGCGTGTAGTCTGTGAGTGTGAATGTCAGATTGCTTGATAAGGCAACATGCAGTCATCAGTTTCCATTGGCCTCAAAGTAAAAACACACAAACCTGCTCCAGACACAAACACACACACACTATGCTGGCTGACCCGGTTCTATATTAACGCACACACATATATTTATATAAACACACACATACAGTGCATACAGACACACACACCAATGCTGGGCAGACAAGCAGTGAAAGGTGGCATCACACTGACTGAGAGGAATAGGGAATCCTCTGATTGGCTGAGACAGTTGATGGGCGGGAGCTCCCGAACAGCCAGGGTACAGACTTGTTAGTGTGAAATAAAAATGACCCTAAAAAACAACTACACATCCCAGAATTCAAGCTGTACATATAACTACACAAAAAGCGGATCCATGATAAACATTTTAAAAAACCGTTAATTCTGCTCTCTTTGCAGACTGACTGCCTCTTTGAATCATACTTTTATTTATCACAGAACTAACACACTAAAGTCCACACGGTGAGGGTTTCTCCTGATGGCATGCAAACCAGTTTCACAAAGACTAAAAAGCAACTACACGATAACAAGAGGATGTCAGTATCGCTGCTCATATTTCCCCTTAAGCAGCTCTTACTTTGAAAACAACATCGCACAGATTCTGAAGCTATATGTTTCATTGAGAGAAATGCTCAAGTCATGATGTTTGAACGGCCACCAAATGAATTTGCTCCAATTGTATTGTGCAGCATTTTAAGCACTTTTTTTGTGCCACTGGTGAAAAAGGAGACAATGTCCTGAATTCCCATGAACCAATCAGAATTTCGGAATGAAAAACTGGTTTTCTTCTCACTTTAATTTAGTTTATTGCTTGTTTTTGAGAAATTCCTTGAACATTTGAAGTTAAATTACTTGTGAAATAACTGCTCTTGTTTTCTCATGCATCACATGAACACAATTTAGGTTTACGCTCTAACAGCTGAGAAAAATGAGCATTGTGTATTGCTTCCTGGTTAAAACCCTGTTTCTAAACGTCGAGGCCAAACACACNTAATTTTGCAAGTCAAAAAAAAAAAATGTGTCGTAAAACTGTGAAGTAACACATTTGTTTGTGTAAAACGCTGAATGAACTACATCTCTGGTCTTGCAGAACAACACACATCACCAAGATGGCCGTTACTACTGTCCTGTCAACAAAACGATTGACTACCCTCACTATCACCACAATGAAAAACGTCCAGAAGAATGTCATGCAAAGCTGCCTGCCTNCAACCATTTGTGCAGATAGCATGAAGTAGAAAAGATCGGCGATCGCCGATACTATCGTTAGCATTTCTCCCCCGGGCTTAAATTGTGTATTATGATCTTCAAAGGGTTCACGAAATATGACTACTACTCTTACTGTTTAACATGTTGGGTTACTTAATGTTACTTCATATTAAGGCTAATAAAAATGACAAGGCTGTAATGCTAACTAACGTGCTAGCTACTAGCTAGGTAGCTAACTTTATCCAGCCACTCCTGGTCNAATGGTGTATTAGAGAATGATCACACCGGTGACAGTACTCTTCAAAGGGTTCACGAAATATGATCACTACTCTTACTGTTTAACATTTTGGGCTACTTGGTGTTACTTCATGTTAAGGCTAATACAAATGACAAGGCTAACTAACGTGCTAGCTACTAGCTAGGTAGCTAACTTGATCCAGCCACTCCTGGTCCTTTCATCAGACGGGAAGCGAAAGAACGAGCAAGACCCATTGCTGGTATGATAACAACCTGGTACTAAGCACACAGGCATCTTGTTAACGTTATCTTATCTTAGCCAGCGCCATATAGACAGATTCTATCTATATGGCGCTGATCTTAGCTATCTCTTAGTGGAGGAAAACAATTGTGACATCACTTACGCGACTCTGGGATTTGTAGTCTTTCTAGTTGCGGATTTTTCATAGGCTTATATTTCAACAGTTTTACGAAAAACTGTGACTTTTTTGACATGGAAATTATTTTTTAAGATTGACAAACATCATATGTGTAATTCATGGCACAATTCAAACGGGATCGAAAGATACGTTTTCTCTCTCCATTGACCTCAATACATTATTTTTCCGAAATAAGGTCCCATGGACCGGAAGTAGATGGGCGTGACTTCGCCACTCTATTAGCAGAAGTTAGCAGGCTTGCTAGACTGCTTGCCTAATGTTCATAAGCACGAGTTCACTACACTATCTACTGCAGTTTGTCCTGTTGCCACCCTCAGTCGGCTATTCTTTCAGGCCTACTTCAATGTCACAAGGCACAGGAAGTTAATGATTAACTTACCAAGAAACAAGTAACTAAAGCTTTGTCACAATAACATGATGAAAAATAGATGTACTTGCTAGCTTGTAAGCTAATGTAGCTAACTCTTGATGCTATCCAATTATGGTTGGACAGCATTTCATTATTTAGGGCTTTATAATTTTACGATATGCAGGAAACACAAACAAAATATTAACATTTATTGCTAAAATTAAGTTATCTAATATATTGGAATTTGCTCAAATGTGGATGCTATTTTAATTTTCCGCCTAATGCCTTCATAAAGACGAATGAAAAGACATAAACTACGCTGCAAAGTTTTGGTGTCAGTTATCAAAAATATCTGTTTATCTTCTCTCTGTTTTTTAAGGGCTCCACACACAAAAGTGTGTGCCGGGTTTTGGCTCAGCTCCTGCAATTCTTCAGAATTATTTTGAAACACATCCTTAGTTGTTTTAATGAACGTAATTCATTGCTAATCATTAAATAGCATATCTGAATATTACTTTGTAAATTGTTTACATTTCATTCATCCACCTCATGAATGAACCCTATTTCTGATGACGATGTGCTTAAACTGTAAAACACAGATTACACAGAATTTAAAATATAAACGGATTTCATAGGGCCTTCATTAATAACCTGTATTTTATGACACTGCATGATGAACAGTTTTGCGTAAGATGCTCTTGTCTGTCAGCTTGGTAGCTTGTTACTCACTATAGTGTTATTTTTTTCAGTTATTCGTGAAAAGCAACACCAAGGGAAACGGTAATACTCAACTAAATGTAGGATATGGGTTTGGCATTTTCTGGAGAAACACTTGAAATTACTTTAATTATATGTTTTAGGTAAAAAGCCATTAGTTGCGAACGTTCAGACTTCAGATTGTAATCAAATCAAAATCATATATTGATCACACCGAGCTGATGACTCCCAAATCAGCCCATCATATTGCAGCATACTGTATGTGCTGGAAGCTGTATGTTAACCTTGCTTCCAGGATAGCATTAACTTATTTGTGCACTGCTCTCACAGCGGCACTCAGGCTCTCTGCAGCATTATGTAATCCCCGACCTTCCACTTCCCTCTTCGTAGCCACAGTGGTTTTTGGCAGACGTGTGCGTCTTCGCATGAGGGGGTGTTGATTCTCAACCTGTGGTTCCAGCTCGGGTGACAGCAGTTTTGAGGGAGTTAAGTGGTTAGGAGATCCTTGTTTCAGTCTGATGTCTCAATGGAGATATTTCCCAGTGTATTTTTTTTACCAGCAGTGTAACAAAACAATTGTCAGACAGAGGAATCTCATAGTATCTGCATGTGTTTTTGCAGTCTGCATGTCTCCTTTCAGGGTCTGGCTGCTGCGACTGCTTTAATGGATGGATGATGCAACTCCCCTTTCCTCTCTCTAGTGTGTGTGTGTGTGTGTGTGTGTGTGTGTGTGTGTGTGTGTGTGTGTGTGTGTGTGTGTGTGTCTTTTAGAGCGAGTGAGGGAGAGACATAGAGAGGGGGATGTCGCTGAATGAAGCTTAGCCTGGATGTTTGCCCTGCAGGGTGGGTGGTTGCTAGGCAATGGCAGTGTGTTTGTTTTATTTTTAGAGAGAATCACTGCTGGTGAACATAACAGATTTCTCTTTCTATCACACACGTATGTGAACGCACTTTCTTACCATACATGAACATATAGGTAATTGTGAATGGCAGAAGCTAGTGCTGAGAGCTTGATCGAGGGAATCCTGTTCATTCAATCCTGTAGCAGAACGGCAGGAAAAATGTGAATGGCGTGGCCCGATGCCCCACCCTGGACATGAAATCTAAACCGGCCTGGCATATTTATAGAGTGCCTTTTTCTCGCACATAGACTATGACACTGCACACATGCGCATAACACACATACACACATAGGTTCCTCCTAAACCAGCTGAAGTCACTCCTTGCATGTACCAGCCTTTTTTGGGCACATGCCTGTCATGCCGTGTGTGCACTCGTGGGAGGTAATGCAGGGAGAGAAATCAATATGTTGAAAAAAAAGAAATGCTCAGAGCACTTTCAATATATATGTTTTGCTTTTATATTGATTTTGAGATCTCATGAGCTCTAAACCAGCCAACCAATACATACTGTAAGTAGCTTTCAGAAGCAGTTGATGACATTTAGGTCAGAATTGATTGGTATTAAATATAGTGCAGGTCATAAAATGCCAAAGATATGGTGGGGTAGGGCTGTGCATGAGGTTGAGGCTGCTAGGGTCTTCAGGTACAGTTGCTAGTAACAGTAGACAAACAAAAAATGTCTGACCCGATGAATGAAATACTACTAACATAAAAAACTGTAAACGTTGCAATTTTAGGGGCCTTTTCATTTTCGTATACAAGAAAAAGCTCTTCAGTCAGTCAATTGATGGCTGATACAGATTAGTTATCTACATTGAAAATATTTCCATGTTCCTCAGTCAAAAGCCTCTGCCTCATTTGAACAGTTACCTGTGTCTAACTGGGTAGATCAAAATATGAATACATTATTCTATATTTAACTAACTTCAGTAGCAATTCATTCAAGCTCTGTTAGCTTGTAGCTTGCAACAAAACAGTGCAGGAGACTGTGTTGGTCAATATATTACATTCAAGTGCCCCTTCCTGTGGTGCACTCTTATCATTCGGTGTCTGATAAGCCTTCAAACTCATTGGTCTGCCACTCAAACTGGACTTCCTGGAATGCATTTGATTGTCGAAGAACAAAAACATAGACAGATGAGTTCCCATTCAGCTCTGCAGGTGAACACCTGGCTGATTCAGTAATGTGAGGTCCTGTCAACAAATCAATGGTACTAATAGTATTAGTTACCTTGTGCTCAGAGTAAAAGAGGTTATGTGTGCTCACAGAAGCTTTACTGCTGCAGTGTAATCCTCAGCTCTGTGGTTCCTCCTTGCTATCTTTGACCCCATTTACACGGGAACGTTTGCGTTTACGCGCCAAATTCGTATTCAAAAAAGTCTTCCGTTCACACGCATTCGGCTCATTTAACGTGTCCGTTCACACAAGACCACTGGGAACGCTGTAGTACATATGCCGGGCCTGTAAGTGGCGTAGTAACTTCCGCCGCAAAATACACCAAAAGCAGCGAAGAAGACCCCCGAGCATGGTTGCCATGGTTGCCCTTCTGTTTATGACCCGCGGTGGATTTAGACATCTGTAGCATGGTCGAGCTATAGATTTTGCACTAACATTTGTAGCATGGTCGTCAGTAGCAGTAGCAGTAGCTACTGACAATAGCTACTGACCATGCTACAGCAGTGAGCAGCAGAGGTGGGGCTATGGCAGGAAATGATCGTACACACAGAGCCGTTTAGCCACCCAGAGCATTCCGGTTGCAGATCTATCCACCTTGGGACCCGTTCTCGTTTGCGGGGTCCGTTTCCGCGGTTCTGTTATGGCCTCGTGTGAACGAATACGCGAGAGAAAGGTAGCAGATACAACCCGTTTAGTTCTCGTGTAAACACCGCCTTTGTCTTGTTGTTGGGCTCTCACCATTCCTTGAGTAGTTATAAGCACTCTGTAATCACAGAAGAAAGGAACCTACTGAATTACTGACACTAAAAACTGCTGATTTGCAGAGGGATTTATATGATGAATACAATTTATGATATGATCTCTACTGGCATGTTATATCTTAAACATGAAATAAAAATGATTGTAATATAATTATGTGAGAAAATAATCTGGATTTAGTCTTAACTATTTACTATTTCGACTTTTGTAAATCATAAACACATACAATATCAACTACAGTTATGGTAATGCTTTCTTCCCTTTTGGATTTTTTCCCCTTTATATTTACAGTCAAAATAAAGTTCAACATTAACTAACACATTTTTTAAATGAAGTTAAGAATTGATATTGCCTACACCTACACAAATTATCGCTCCGACCAATACTGATTTAAAAAAAGATTTTCACGCTTATTTCACTCGCGTAACGCATACTAAAATCAAACACTGGTGTAGCCATATTCTGAGGCTGTTTGGTTCAGTGTAAATAAATAAAAGACAGCATAATGGTAGACCTTCCTGACTGGAGTATTACAGATTTTGTGTAAAATATGTTACTGTAATGGTATCACTTTCTAAATGACTTCAAACCTAGATGAGTTTTTCTGGACTGCAACATAAACACCAATATCTAATATTATAATATTTATCCATTTATTGGTCTACCTCTATTACTAACTCTGTATAAAGTGAGTAAATGTATGCTACAGTAGTGCAATGAAAGTATCTTCTTTGTCCTAACTAGTGATGGTGTAATCTTAATCCTGTATAAACCCTTCTTTTCCCTTTGTTAATAGCTATAGGCAGCAATGGGTGCATTCCTGGACAAGCCGAAGACGGAGAAGCATACTGCCCACGGTGATGGCAATGGGCTGCGCTACGGCCTGAGCTCCATGCAGGGCTGGCGGGTGGAGATGGAGGATGCCCACACAGCAGCGGTCGGTCTCCCCCATGGACTCACTGACTGGTCCTTCTTTGCTGTCTACGATGGCCATGCAGGCTCCCGGGTGGCCAACTACTGCTCCGGCCACTTGCTGGAACACATCTTGTCAGGAGGGGCCGAGTTCAGTTCAGGATCCGGCTCCGTGGATGGCGTGAAAGATGGCATCCGCTTGGGCTTCCTTAACATTGACGAGTACATGCGCAGCTTCTCCGACCTGCGGCAGGGCCTGGACCGCAGCGGATCAACGGCCGTGTGCGTGTTGCTCAGCCCGACCCACCTCTACTTCATTAACTGCGGCGACTCGCGGGCCGTGCTGAGTCGAGAAACCAAGGTGGGCTTCTCCACCCAGGACCACAAGCCCTGCAACCCCCGTGAAAAGGAGCGCATCCAGAACGCTGGCGGCTCAGTCATGATCCAGAGGGTAAACGGCTCCCTGGCTGTGTCCCGGGCCCTGGGGGACTACGACTACAAATGTGTGGATGGTAAGGGCCCCACGGAGCAGCTGGTGAGCCCCGAGCCCGAGGTGTACGTGTTGGAGCGGGCGGCCGAAGGAGACGAGTTTGTGGTGCTTGCGTGTGATGGAATCTGGGATGTCATGTCCAACGAGGAGCTGTGTGAGTTTGTGCGCTCTCGACTCCTGGTGTGCGATGACCTGGAGAAGGTCTGTAACTCGGTGGTGGACACCTGTCTGCACAAGGTAAGCTTTTATTCCTCATTATTTATTTATTCTATCTATGTACATTGTGGGTGAAAGTGTATACAATGTTACATGCTTTTTTAGCTTAGTCTTTAAGCTAAGAGCTATTGAACATAACTTAGATTGAAATGCCAATATTAAGTTGGATAGTTGAAATCCAGTGTGTGTATGGGAGTCGGGACAGAGGGTTCCCTAATAAAAGCAAAGCGTACAGTGTAGCAACGGCTCCAATGACAGGCAGGTGCTTTGGTGAAGGTCAATAAGGGAAGATAGATTTATCTGAATGCTTCTATTAATTGATTAATTCTAGCCATTTGCAGTTATATAGAAAAAAGTGTCATGATGAGGTTGTAGTTTTACTTCAATTCTGTTTCAGATACCTCTTCTGCATATTAAATGTGTTCATCATCAGTTTTGCCTCCTATTCTTAGGATTTTGAAAAGAACAAAAATAAATAAACATATATTTTCAAAATACAACTTAATATACTGGAATACATTTTGAAAACCTGCATCAGAAGATAACAAAATTGGCTAATGTTCTCTCTCAGAGAGAGATCATAAAAATCTGATTATTAATAATGTATTATTGCTTTCAATTCAGTCCCTCCCTGTTGGCTTTCTTAGCTATCGATCCAAACAAAAGCACAAATTGCTTTTTTTTACTCAGCTGAGCTCATGCAGCACTCCACATCTTGGACTTTGCCTTCCGAGTGTCACCTATTTTGTGTCTCGAGTACTCCAAGAACCAACTAGTGCACAGCAGCCTAGTTATTTTTACTTTACTGGATGGGTAATCTCAAGTAACAGCCCCACGCTGTCATAAATCTCCTCTGCTGCCACTGCCTTTTGTGATGTGTGTGTCACTGTACACATACTGTAAGCTACTCTGACCACATTGACTTTTACAAGGCAATCACAAGGTACAAACATTGGTTTAAAGCAAGAACTCTATCTTGTCACTAACTGTTTGTGTCACATAAATGCCAATTAATATGTTGTTCATTGTTCAGGAAATTGCCACCAGCCATAGGCCGAGCTTTGCTTTTTCTATAATATGTTTCCATTTTAATAAATTCCATAACATTTAGAGATTTTAAAGGCCATAGAGTGGCGAAGTCACGCCCATCTACTTCCGGTCCATGGGACCTTATTTCGGAAAAATTATGTATTGAAGTCAATGGAGAGAGAAAACTTATCTTTCGATCCAGTTTGAATTGTGCCATGAATCACACATATGATGGTTGTCAATCTTAACAAATCATTTCCATGTAAAAAAAGTCACAGTTTGTCGAAAAACTGTTGAAATACAAGACTATGAAAAATACGCAACTAGAAAAACTACAAATCCTCATGTCATAACTGATGTCACAATTGTTTTCCTCCTAAATATAAGAGATAGCTAAGAAAACTTTAACAAGATGCCTGTGTGCTTAGTACCAGGTTGTTAACATACCAGCAATGGGCCTTGCTCGTTCTTTTGCTTCCCGTCTGATGAAAGGACCAGGAGTGGCTGGATCAAGTTAGCTACCTAGCTAGTAGCTAGCACGTTAGTTAGCATTACAGCCTTGTNCGTAAAATCAAGTTAGCTACCTAGCTAGTAGCAAGCACATTAGTTAGCATTAGTCTTAGCCTTGTGATTTTTGATTAGCCTTAACATGAAGTAACATCAAGTAACCCAAAATGTTAAACAGTAAGAGTTGTCATATTTCGTGAACCCTTTGAAGAGTACTGTCACAACGGTGTGATCATTCTATAATACACCATTTAAGCCGGGGGGAGAAATGCTAACGCTACATTACACTCTACTTCATGCTATCTGCACAAATGGTTGACATTAAACCATAGACTGTATATATAAATGGACGTAGTGTCCGTGACGTTACCCATAGGATTCTGCAGAGT
>NW_011351126.1:270881-275904 GCF_000735185.1 Notothenia coriiceps | reverse complement strand
AGTGTTTCCTGACATGAAACGTTTTATTTCACGTTGCTATGTGTTTTTAACATATATTAAAAAACGGGGACATTTCCGGGGACAGTTTCAACCGGGGACAGGGCAATACAAACGGGGACTGTCCCCGGAAAACGGGGACGTCTGGTCACCCTAATCTATATGGCGCTGGCTAAGATAAGATAACTTTAACAAGATGCCTGTGTGCTTAGTACCAGGTTGTTATGATACCAGCAATGGGTCTTGCTCGTTCTTTCGCTTCCCGTCTGATGAAAGGACCAGGAGGCTGGATCAAGTTAGCTACCTAGCTAGTAGCAAGCACGTTAGTTAGCATTACAGCCTCAGCCTTGTCATTTGTATTTGCCTTAAAGGCCGCTACACACCAACCTGAGACCAAAGAACGCGTCCCGACATGTACGTCCGCTATTCCGCCTGCGTCGGCTACGCCGCCCGCCTACGAACACACCGCAAAGACTTCAGTCGGCGAGTGGCAATAACTGTCCTTACCAGCAGGCAGCGGTAGTGTGTATTCGTGATTCAAAAGAGGCAACAGCCAATCAGAGTGATTTCTTTTGCCGACTTTCTTTGGCCGATTTGAATCGGCCGCGGGAGGTGTGAAAATGTGGCGTAAAGCAACGACGGTGCAGGACACACCAACCTGAGTAGGGCGCCGCGAATGCCCGACTGCCTCTGACGGCCTCTGACTCACAAAATCGGGTAGGTGTGTCAGGGCCTTAACATGAAGTAACGTTAAGTAACCCAAAATGTTAAACAGTAAGAGTAGTAGTCATATTTCGTGAACCCTTTGAAGAGTACTGTCACACCGGTGTGTGATCATTCTATAATACACCATTTAAGCCCGGGGGAGAAATGCTAACGCTACATTAGCATCGGCGATCTTTTGTACTTCATGCTATCTGCACAAATGGTTGACATTAAACATGAAAAAGATCAGGCAGTTCAGAGAGAATCAAAGGAAGGCAGGCAGCTTTGCATGACATTCTTCTGGACGTGTTTCATTGTGGTGATAGTGAGGGTATCTAATCCCTTGTTTAGCAAGACAGTAGTGACGGCCATCTTGGTGACGTGTGTTGTTGCTAGTATGCTGTGAGACCAGAGATGTAGTTCATTGAGCGTTTCACACAAACAAATGTGTTACTTACTTCACAGTTTTACGAAACTTTTTTTTTTTTTGACTTGCAAAATTATCTTTTAAATTGACAAACATCATATGTGTAATTCGTGGCACAATTCAAACGGGATAGAAAGATAATCTTTCTCTCTCCATTGACTTCAATACATAATTTTTCCGAAATAAGATCCCATGGAGGTCCACCGGAAGGGGAGGGACTTCGCCACTCTATAGTGTTGTCACAACTTTGGCCATTTCACTTCAATACTGTGCTCAAACATTTTTGACATTCCAAACCATTTATTAATACTCAGGGGAAGAATTATGAGCGGACTACTAACAGATATTTTAATATAAATGCTTTCACCACCCCTAATGGTCTGTACTGGACACGTTACTCTGTAGATATAAAAACACCATGTCTAAACTTCTTTCAGCAGGATGTTTACACTATTAGTTTTTTTCTTCTCCTGTTTCTATGAGAAACGACACTACTGGCTTGTTGCCTAGCATTTATTTTATTTTATTATTTATTTTTAAAACAAAACAAAAGGAAGAAAAATTAGGAACATTGGGACTGCCCAGTTGACTTTAACGGTTATAAACATACAAATAGATGACACCTCTACTCTCCTACCCACTGTACAAAAGTGAAGCCAAAATATCCCAGGAAGCATATGGAAGCTGACATCTTTTGACATCTTTTGGAGGCAAAGTTGTCGCAGTAGTGATTGAGGGGCTGGAGCAACAATATTGAGGTTCCGCCCACTCAACTGCACGGGCCAATCACAACCCGAACATGACCTCAGCTTGTGAGTGCGAGCAACCTGGCAGCTTACGTTAGCACCACGGTATCTGTTGGGCCAGAAAGCCACAAAAAATAAACAGAATGTTGGTATTAACAAATAAAAAAAAATCTCTGTATAAATAACAAAATACAATTTAATTTGTGGACAGATTACTATATCCTCTTTTGTTCTTTCTCGTCCTCTCTTCGTGCCGCAGGGGAGCAGGGACAATATGAGTGTGGTGCTGGTGTCTTTACCCGGAGCTCCCAAGATCTCAGAGGAGGCTTTGAAGAAAGAAGAGGAGTTGGATAAGTACCTGGAGACCCGTGTTGAGGGTCAGCACACACACCTCATGCTCACTCACAAACATGCATTATTCATAATATTCTGTAGGGTACAGTTACAAATTAGTCAGAAAGATTTAGAAAAACGCTATGGTCTTGGTAATTGATCATATTCTTTTGGCACTGTTAAGGAATATTTCAGTCATGTTTATCTTTATACGGACTTATGTGCTGTATTTGTGGTAAATTATTATAAATTGTTGGAGTTGTAGTTAAATGCCCACATTGTTTTCTGGGCCCAGCAGTCTTTCGTTGCCTTCTTCAAAAAATATTTTTAAAAAAAAGTGATGTGCTTGACCTGGGCAAAATGAACATTCTTTAGGTAGCATAACAAATATTTTAAATCAGTCACACACACACACACTGTGTTTTTTCCAGCACCATGGAGGAGTTCTCTGACAAAGGTAGTGTTTTATCACCTACAACATAACCTCTCGCAAACCCCTGGTGCCCTTTGTGTTTGTGTGCAGAGCTCCTGGGGAACTGTGGAGAGGCTGGAGTCCCTGACCTGGTGTCTGTCCTGAGGAGCATTGCCTCGGAGAACATCCCTAACCTTCCACCTGGCGGAGGCCTGGCCAGCAAGTAAATACACAGCCTGGAACTGCATTAAACTACATCTTACTCACAGAACATGTTCAAATGTTATTGGACTGTCGACATCCATTGTTTTGTGACAGATACTTTCACAAACATCTATCTTCAAGATATTGCACCCTTATTTACACAGAAATCCTGTGTCAGGAGTAACAAACACTTCATTTGTATAGCAATTTGAACATGGTTACAAAGCGCTTTAAAAAGGGACATGACAGACAGGAAATAGATTATACAATAACAAAGCTGTAAACAAAAATACTTTCATTATCAATGAATTCACTTTATTCCTATTTAATCATTTTATCTAAAAAGTGTCAAAAAAATCGACAAACCTGAATTTATTTAAATGTTATGATCTTATTGATCCATCACTTTGTTTACCGATTGTCTGATTATTTTTTAAGTCTACACATAGAGCTGAAACAATTAGTTGATTCCCAAAAAGTCGTTAATGTCACTTTTCAAGCCAAAATTATTGTGAAGTATTGTTTACTTTCCATTGTCCTACATTCTGTCAGACAGAGCATATGTGGGTTTAGCTCTGTTGATCTCCTCCTCAAAACACTTACCTGTAAAGATGTATGAAGAGATCCTGTAGGTCTATTTATACATGAATAGCGGATGCTCAAGTATCGACTCAGCTGCTTTTTTAGTTCCATTAAAGAGTGAATCAATACACATTTGCAAAGAATGAACAGAGACTGTTTGTATTACGTTGGGAGTTGTCCTCTCCTCTAAGCAGCGAGCTGTGTGCTGTTTGTGTGTTTACAGACGCAGTGTGATCGAGGCCGTGTACAACAAGCTGAACCCTCACAGAGAAGAGGAAGGGGTGAGTTGATCTCTTTAAACCCCTCACCTCTCAGACCTTTCACCCCCCCCCCCTCAACATGTAAACGCACACAGGCCCAGACAACGACACTTTGTGTGTGTGGGTGTGTTGGAGAATGAATGTGATTTAAGTTTGAAAGAGGGTGGAGGATAGACTTGGCAGAATTACCTTGGCAAGCCCAGTGAAACTCATTTGTCTGCATTCCGTGTCAAAAGGCATCGTCGCGTCGATCTTGTATTTATCATTGGAATAGTATTGTATTAGGACCTCCATTAAGCTCATAAACTCCTCAGCAACAAATGCCCACAAAAACCTACTGATGACTTTAATAGCTTTTCAAAAGACCCCCAACATGTTTTAAGACATAATAATACTGCTTGGAATCAAGTTATGTTGAACTACCGGACACAAAATGTCTCCTGCTTCACTGAGCAGTCCATTCGTTGTGCTTTTACAAGGAGGCTTCAAGTTTCCACATCACACTTATGTTCAATTAACAGGTTGGTACATGTCTAAAACGCAGATTCAAGGTGAGCACAGAGAAACGTTCCTTCTTAAGCAGACGAAGGGGAAAACAGACGTCTGCTGTAAAACTCTGCACAAACATCGCGCGTTGAATCTTAAGTTATTATAAGAAAAACACTTTTCTGATTGCGCAGGGAATTGAAAAATAAAGATAAGGATAAATATTTTGCTTTTTTCAAAAAAAGTGGCTAGCTGAAGCGTACAGAGGATATAAAGTATGTCCAGAAAGCAAGACCATCGCTACACGTGACTATATTTTTCTTGTCTTGGATAATATAATTCATCTTCATTACAATTCTTTAGGAAAACAACCTACCTGGGCAGAAATAGGCAAATCACACCACCAGCATCGAAATCATGTCATGATTATTCAGGAAAACTCTATAAAGATGTATCGATTTAGAACAATGCTATTAACGTGACTCGCCCATGATAACTACAGTTATTCTGTATGTCATTATTATTTTAGTTACACTTGGCTAGAGATATGGCTTAATTGTTTAAAAAATCTTAAGATTGTGTATCCTCACTCTGTGACAAAATGAAGGACAGATGCTTAACACAGTCACCTATCCGATCTCAAAGAATCAGGGCTTGAATATGAAATAACAAAACAAACAATGTACAGTCGAGAATCACGTTAGAGAAATAGACGCAAAGGCCACGGAGACAAACGGAGCTCAGTGTCAAGTTTTAAACGGCGTGGAAGTGTGAGATACGAGTTTGTGTTTACGTATGAGTGTACTTGTCATATTAATATCAGTGGAGTCTTGACTTGCAGGCTCTTGTCTCTGGGCTGTGTGCGTGCCTC
>NW_011351126.1:265263-270867 GCF_000735185.1 Notothenia coriiceps | reverse complement strand
CCCCCCCCCCTCTGTTACACCATACAGCGAATATCACAAAGGGTTGTTGGTCACAGGGTCAGAGGCAGCGTTTGCATGGGCTGGTCCGACTGGTGCAAGAATGTCTCAGACGTCGTCACGCTAGTGTGTAGCAGATAATTCTGTGCCAATGATGTGAGTTTTGTTGCCGTTGCTTGTTTGTGTACGTGTGTGTGTGTGTGTGTGTGTGTGTGTGTGTGTGTGTGTGTGTTTGTGTGTGTGTCTGTGTGTGTGTTTGACCGTGGAGCGTGCCTGCAGAGTCTGACCCCTGGCGCGTGTCACCTCAGGCCTGTGCGGGGGGAGAGGAGGAGAGTGAGGAGGGAGGTGGCAGCACGGCGGCTCATCTGCTGGAGGCTCTGCGGCAGTTCCGCCTGCACCACCGGGGGCAGTATCAGTCGGTGCTGGAGGAGTCCCTCGCCACCTACACCCTGCGGGGGGAAAGCGCGGCGGAGGGGGCGGGGGAGGGAAGGAGGACCCCCGGAGACGGCGACAACAACGGCCAACAGCAGCCCGCCTCCCCTCCCTCTCCCCGGTCACCCCCACCCTCACCCGCCACTGCAGAGCCGGAGGCCAGCCAAGATGCGCCCGCCCTCGAGTCCGACCCCTCCTCTGACTGAGCACCCCCCCCCTTCCAACCCAGCCCGACCCCAGAGCCCTAGTCAGCTGTGCTACGACCTCTCCTCCTTCCCTTCACCACAGAACTTAAATGGACACATCGGCCTCCATCATGGTCTGCACAACTACAGCTACCATGCTCATGAATATTTCAGTATATTATAATGCAAAGGAAATAAAAAAACGGCCCTTCTGTCCATTCAAGTTCTGTCTCCGAGCCACTTGCATACCTTCCTCCTAATGAGGGCTTTTTTCTTTTGCCTCCCTCCCCTGTCCTCTGACCGCCTCAGCTTGGACTCCCTAAACTTGCCAGACACTTTTACACACTGATGTTTAGACATTTAGGAAATAATCAATAACAAATTATTATTATTACATTAAAAAGTGGCTGCTGAAGCAAAAAATGAACTTTGCACTCCATGGCCAACATTTTACCAGTAATGGCTTCTGGCTGATTCCCCCCCCCCTCCCCCGAGCCTCACCCCCCAAACCTGCTTACAGTGGACGTACTGACAAAGAAAAGGCGAGGAGATCTCCAGCTGTGTTTCAACACACTGCACTGTCTCCAGGCCAACTCCCTCTACAGACTCAGAACACACTTTCTTTTTCGTTTATGTATGTATGTGTGTGTACGTGTGTCTGCAAGGGTTTGAGTGAGTCCAACCAATCATCACTACTGTAATTTCAAAAATAAATTTGGTAGTGGGTGATTATTGATTGTTAGCCCGTTTATCAGCTCAGCGATGTTAGGTTGTTCAAACCAGTCCGGATACAGGAAAACCGTGCAGTTAAACCACAGTGGGACACTTGTAGTTTGAACGGCATTTTATTTAGATCATTCCATCACCACATATTCCTATTTCCACATCACCACATTTATTACGCTGCCTCACAACCACATAAAGGTCAAAATATGTTCCTGTATATGTCAGTAAAACTCAAATAGGTGACTAAATGTTTGTTTAAATGAGAATTAGGCTTTAAGTACAGTATAGAGCCACGCTACTGTAGCAACCCTCAAAGGCTGTAATGCTCATTACACAGCGGAAAAGTTACCTGTTGGAGGGATTAAATAAAAAAGGGTTTAGTTTGTACAGTGTGTGATTTATTGCTCTACATCGTGTGACATGGATCAACCTTTGTACTGGCTGTGTCATCTTTGTCAGTGTTAGCTGTAATACTGTCAGCAAATCCTAGCCTCTGTTGGCATAGCCCCGTCCCAGAGGGAAGCTGTGTTCTTAAATGCTGCCTGCTCAGGTTAGGAATGAGCCCTTAATGAAAACTGGGGCACATGTTGATGATCCCTGCTTTATCAGAAAACTACTTTTTGATATCAGTTCTTTAACTTGTGAGCTTGGGATGAATACTAATGTTAGCATTGGTTACATGCTTTCATTAGCATTCATCTCAATGCACAGTGCAGCTATTCTGACAAGGTTCATCTTTAAGAAAAAGCGAAATTGTAGAACTGAACCTGAGGTCAAGGGACAGTTCCCCCCAAATTATAACACATATTTCTCCTCTTACCTATAGTGTTTTTTTAGCAATAAACATTGTTTTGTTGTAGACTTCTGTTGAATATAAAGGGCCCAACAATTCCTTTGAAAAAAAAACTCAAGAGCAATGTCCCGCTCTAGTTTTCTTTCTACAAAACTAAATAAGTTTGTATTAATAAAGTTTATGGTATGTTTTGACTAACAAGGTCACAATTTCCGAAAGAGTCATTGGTGTTGAGTTTTTCAAATGTTTTTGTTGGAGGGACCGCAGATATCGTCACACATAGAAAGTCACTATAGATACTAACTAATCATGCTTCAGGTAACAATATGTTTGTTTTTTTGACTACATACTCAGGCTCACACGTTTTTCCCAACACATGGCTAACGTTACATCCCTAAAGAGTCACAGCTAGCGTGGCTAAAATCTATAGCATTTAACCCCACTGTAGGCTTAATGGGAGAGAGTTGTGTACCTGCGCTCAGTTCTCTGTGTAGCTGAAGTTTTAATGAAGCAGGTTTTCATTAGGTTCCCACTGTTCATGCCGACAGCCGCTGGTATGAACCCTGGCAGGATGTGTTTCAGCTTGATTAAATCCCACACAAAGTATATTCCATTCCTCACAGGTTATGACAACGTCTCTTCAAAACAGCACAAGTCTTTCGTCATTGTGAAAGTTAGAGAACAGACCGAACCTGCAGTGTTCATTCTTCTGTGATAGCAGCTAGAGGAATGTTATTGACAGTCTGTATAAAGCCTAGCACCCAGTGTAATGCATGCACTGCACTTATCCTTACAATATCTAAGGCACTTAACTATAGGAGGGGAGGTTATGCTAAACACTGCGCGTATGTATGTATGCGTGTTTGTATGAGTTGTATTTGTATGTGGTTACGTGGGCCAAATGAGTCCCACACACTTTAAAATGACAAATGAACAAATAAAAATGGTTTGAGGTATAATGCTATGATTTGTGTCCAGTGTGTGTAAGAGTATCTCTCTGTAATCTGAATGTACTGCTGTCCCTTTGTGTCTTGCACATGTTTCAAACCTTACACATGTGTAGATTAGGGTTGTGATTAGGCATACAATAATCATATTCTCCCTATCAAAATGTGTTTTATGTCGCCCAAGAAATCTTCAGATCCCAAGGTAAAGTGGAGGCATTTGATTGAGGGCTGTAGTGTCTCTTTCTATACTGAATATGCTGTTATTGTTTCTGTGTAGAAGTTCTAGCAGAAAATAAAATCCTCACCTTCTCGCCCTCCTCTGTCAGCTTTTAGCTCCGTAGCCTCGACCCGTAATTTCATCTCAGCTGCTTCAAAGACATTTTAATCTGTCGTCTCCATTAAAAGAATAGCAGCAAAATAAAAGCCTGCCGCTGCATTGCATGAGCTGGCGGCGACACGAGCGGAGGGGGAGCTGCGTAGACTATAGGGACTCTCCATTTCTCCCCCCCTGTTTTTCAGTCTGACAGTTGGCCTCGTGATTCTCCGCAAGGTGAGTCATCAGAGGTCTGGGTTCTGCTTGTGTTAACGTACAGGCTGGGCAGGGGAATGTCACTGTCTTTCACCATTATCCATTCAATGTGGGTAGATAAGAGGGGCAGCGAGGTTCAAAAATTGCCATTGTTTAAGGGCATCAGGAGCAGTGTCTCTACTTCTGTGCGCAGTGAAAGACGCAGCAACAATACAACTAACCCACACCTCCCATCTTTTTCCTTTTTCACTCACTCAGAGTGCCGGTGAGCTGGAAGACCCCTGGTAGCCGTGGAAACGACCCCCCGTCTCCTCCTGGTGATCGGTGCATCCGCCCAAAGGAGGAGTGTCTCTCCATTGCGCCATGTCTTTCTCCACTAAAAAGAGGACATGTGGTGTGTGTTGGAGTGCGTGAGTGTGCGTATGTTGGTTGTGCATGTGTGTGTGTGTGTGTGTTTGCAGCAGTGGGACGACGACGACGACAACAACTACACACACATGCATACTGCTTTAAACCTGGAGGAAAACAAAAAAAAATCACTTTTCAGAAATTTCAAGATTTTATGAACTGAAAGCATTGTGATGGTAGAGATTTTTACCATTCGGGTGTATTTTTTTGTTTGTTTTTTTGTTTTCTTGAATGTTGACATTGAACACATGACTTCACAATGACATGAGGACCTTGTGTGTGTGTGTGTGTGTGTGTGTGGTGTGTGTGTGTGTGTGTGTGTGTGTGTGTGTGTGTGTGGTGTTTGTGTGTGTGTGTGTTGGTTGTGTGTTTTTGTGTGTGTGTGTGTGTTTTTTTGCTTTCTTTTTCGGAGGAGGGCCAAGAGAAGACAGATGGTGGATTAAAGACTTGTGATTCTTCTATCTCCTGGACTTTTTTCTTTATTGTGCATACTGCGTCGTAATATTGCCAACACCATGCGTTCTCCCCTCTTAAGATGAAACACACACACACACACACACACAAACACACAAACAACCATAAACAACCATTAAAAAAAGAAACAAACAAACCCAAACCCACTCCCACTCCACCTGTGTATTTGATGTGTGCCGCTTCGCAGGGCACTGCCATGGGGACCTCTGGTTCCACATGTACAGCTATCGTGGGTTTTTTCTAGTCGACCCGGATTCGACAACCATTGGTTGGACTGACTGAACCGAAGACCTCTGCACTTCTGATTGGCTCCTGCCGGTGTGAGAAGGTGAATCTATTTTGGATTTTTTTGTTGTTGTGTATGATACAATTTAGGATGACGATGGTAATCCATGAGTCGGGTTAAATGGGAGGTTATCTTCGTTCACTGAAGAGACCGAGTGCAAGTGGGACTCTTGGGGGGGGGGGGGGTGTTGTATCACTTGGTTGGACTTCCTGAGAAGGATAAGGGGCAGGAGGGTTGTGGGTCAAAGGGGTGCTTCCCCTACCTCCCTCCCCACCTTCATGGTTGAAATGACACATGACGGCAGGGACTGTCCTGACAGAGGAACATTTTTTTTTTTTTTGATAATGTTGTCCATGAGGTACTAGCTGCTCGCTATGTTAGAGTGGAGTGAACCCCTGTTTTAACCCGTGTTCCTGGTTCTCAGACTGCCACTTGGTAATGTTTGTATTGCTGTTGTTTGATTGCACTCATATTTGATTACAGGAAAGCGTCCTATATATGAAATAATAATACACTGCCCAAGGATCAAAGTGGTGCTGCTGTTATTATGAGGGTAATGTCGATTTCTGGAAGCTGGGTACGTACCCAGAGGCCTTTTCTTATTTCACCTCAGAGGCCCGTACCTGATTCAGGGATCAATCAGATCAAGAGGACTGGAGGTATAGTTAACCACACTGCAAAAACTATAGCTGCAAAAAGCTTTTTATTTCCCAGCAGGAATGCCGTAAGACACACACACCACACCACACACACTGCTGAAAACAATACCAGCACCATGCTGTTGCATGCATGGTAAAAATTAAACCACAAGGTGTCAGTCATGTACA
>NW_011351126.1:252239-265228 GCF_000735185.1 Notothenia coriiceps | reverse complement strand
CCCCCCCCTTTGCTTTCCTCCTCTTTTCACTCTTCATGACCTCGACTTTGCTTCACTTCATCCTCTTGGCTAAATTAAATTCTATATCCTTTCCCTACTTTTGTGAATCTATCCCTCTACCCTTAGTCTTGCTTTTTCCACGTATTATTCCAACATCTTTTTTCTTTTTGTTACAAATACATACACTTCTATTAGTCCAAATCCAAGTTTTGGAATCTAATCTTTCAAAGCCAAACAAAAAATGTCAGGACAGAACAATAATTTAGGTTGGATTCCTTTGGGTGAAAATGCTTTGGATCCGAGATCAGTGACTTTTTACCAAAGTGCTGCCTAAAATTAACATGTAATATTAAAAGTATTCCTCCTACTTGGGTTTAGTTAGAATTTTTAACTTTTTCTCATTTCTGGCCTTAAAACCTGAAAAAGGGGCATCATTTTGAAAAGGCATTAAAAAAAATGCGTAATACTTTATATAAAGTAGAATTATATCACAGCCTGGACACTCTATAAACTTTAAAAATATGAATAATTGTGTTTATTTTCTTTCTCTTCCAGATTTGTATACCCAGTTTGGATTGAAAAGGTTTTAAAATCGGGCTCATTCTCTTAATTTCCTTTCCTTTGGCATGTTTTCCCAACCTGGTGAGTTTTACAGGAATGTGTTTGATTGGAGGATGTTAATGTATGAGAGGCAGTATGTGTTTCCTTGCATCTGTATGTCTCTGCCAGACGTTTGTTCAGGTTCCAGCTGTTTGTATTTTTGGCCGCTTCCATTTGTTTGTCAGGCCGCTGCTGTGTTTGAGTCACTTAAGCTACTGAGCGAGATGACACTAACAAAGCACTGGATAATGATGTAATCTCTGCCTTCACATCTGGCCCAGCTGTCATATGAGGAATTATTAGTCAAATTATCTGATTATTTTGTTTATTCATCTATTAGTAAGGTGTTTGTGCTTTAATGTCTCGTCTCCCATCTGCCATGTGTGGATGATTGTTTGTGAGCATCTGTGTGTCTGGTTAGGTGTTTACATGTGTATTTATGTTTGTCTTTATGGACAAAAATAACATCTCTACTCCAGGGGTTTCAACTCACACAGCTGGAATATGACCTCGCCAATAAAAGCAGCAAGATTAACTTCCAGGTGCTGGGTTACAAATCAATCAGGGAGCAGGATTAGTTGCTCAGGTACAGTTACGTGAATACCTGTCTTTCTCAGCTGTCTGTGCAAAGGTCGACATGGGGTCATATGGTGACCACACACACACACACACACACACACACACACACACACACACACACACACACACACACACACACACACACACACACACACACACGCACACACACACAACACAACACATTCATCTGTTCGCATATGCCACATTTCATTTGACCAATAACCCATAACCCAAATATATTTTATTTACAGTGTATATAAAGCAACTCATTTTCATAGGGGCTGAAACCAGCATTTTCCTTCATTAATGACTTTAAAACAGCTTGTGTCCTATTTGTGCCACACTGTGGGTGTTATTGAAATAGTTTATGGTGCAGGGTCTTGTGCATTCAACCTGATTGCTGGCTTGTAGAAGAATGCATATGAGGCGTTGTATGAGGAAACATTAAATAAAATAAAAATACATTTGCTGTTGAGTTACTCCTTCAAGTTAGAGTTTATCATAATTTTACTTTTTACCATCTACCTTATTGACAAACAGACTATCCGACACTAAATTAACCGTCACTCTTAGTAAAAACCTCCCGCTCTCTCCAAATCTTAATTTTCATCCTCCTTCACCCGCCACAATTTGCCCCCCTCCTTCCTGTTTTTCTGGGCACCATTGTGCACCGAACTCTCCTGGATCCCAGTAAGAGCACAAAAGCACAACAAAGACCCAGGAAGTGATTAGTGGCTTAACGAGGAGGAGGCTTTGCGGGGAGTTACAGGGGCAGCATGGCCTCTTCCATAAGAGGAGGTGAGGGGGTTAAAGTTTCAGGGCTTAAGAGGTCAGTGTTAAGTTGTGGAGGTCAGTGGAGGGGTTAATTAGGAGCAGGGCTTTTGTTTACGGTGGATAAGGAGACGCAGGAGGCGATTCACTGGGTATCCTCGCTGTGCTCCTCCAGCCACCCTGGAAGTGTCATCCAGCCCTGCTCTCCTTCCTCCTCCCTCATTGTCCCGCCGCTGAATGGAGATGTAGCTGAATTAACTTAATTGTCACCATTACGACACACTCGCCCCCTCATCACCACAACACACCCATACACACCTCGATAATGTTTGGTTCGTCCTTCCTGCTTCAATTAGAAGAATGTATTTTCAACTTGGAAGAGCCCTGGCCATGACTGTCGCTCTGTGTGTGTGTTTGTCCATTGCTTTCTGCTATTTAAACACACACACAGAAACATGCTGCAATCCTCTGGAGACTCAAGCATCTCAAGTAGAGCCGAATGAACCACTCCATGTGAATGTGGTAACAAGAAGGAACTTAACTGACATTGAAACGTCTTCTTGGCTGCAACATTTCTCCTTGGCGACCCCCAAAAAATGTCCTCTATCGGGTTTACTGTCAGTCGAAGGTACTAAAACGATTTTAGCACGTGCTCCTGTAACCAAGCATGACCTTTAGTTTAAAGAAAGGGTCAACATTCATGCAGCAGAGCTGGAGATAACATATTTTTTATTTCACACATTCGTTGTCACTATAACCCACAATGCAACTCAACCATCAAAAGTTTGGTTGGATATTCCGATGTGTTATGCGGCTAATGTAGCTTCGAGATGCTAGCCACAAGTAAAAATGAGGAGCGATCTTTTTAACCCCAGATTTGTTCCATTTTCAGATACTTAAACTGTTTGCGTTGGGCTGCTATTATTTTAATTAATGTAAAGCCTATTTGATTATATTTAATGAAGGAGAGAGATTACCATGCATCATGGAGTAAAAACTGGCACACGTCTCCTCACACCGCCATGCAGGGACATCTGTCTGTTGGGGTGATTGGCATTAACCCTTTAAAGCTGGGTGACCCTCTTTTTGACGCCCAACACATCTCCACTGGACCTCCCATTGGAGTTTCCATGCTTGTGACGACAACATTTAATGAGATGGTGCACAACGTATAAAAGTGTGTGTTTTGGTTTACTAAGGCTCTAAAATAATCACCTTTTTATTCATATTTCACACTCATAGACGCAGTAAATCTGCACTAGGGTGCTACGCTCCAAAGCATATGGCCCAGGCCAACCCAATATTTGTTAATACTGATTGAATTTGCGGCTCTATTAGACTAATGTTAGCAGGCCCCATGCTAATCCAAGGTAAGAGAATGGAGCTGTGGCTTATCTCTGAACTTATGGATATTAGAGAATAGAAAAGTGATTAGAAAGTGATTAGAGTGGACGGAGACCACTTAGAGAAACGTATGCTTTCAGCTCAGGGTGAGAATTTCAATCACACTGTCCACATTATTGCTATTAATGATGAGAGAGGCTTACCGCCAAAACCATAGAGGTTATGAGATTTAGACGATAGCAGACAGAGATGTCAGCTTGTCTTTTTTTTAACATGTCATATCACAATATATTTGTATATGTTTAAAGGGCCTTTTTGTTTATTTATGTATTATTATTATTATTAAATATTCTCTAAAAGCTAAGTCAAGGTCAATATTCGTCTTGTGGTTGTCTTCACACATGTGGATTTACTGTTATGTTAGTCATTGCACTGCAAAACAGATTAAATATAAAATGTATTTAAATTGAAGAAAAAAAAAACGACAGCAGTGTGGGTTTATTTAACAAATACATTTAAAAAAAAGTTTTTCATAATTCTTTGCACTTTTCAAAACAAGTTTCCAAATTCTTTACATGGATTAAAATAATTCAGGACGGAAAAAAGGCTATAATAAAATCAATAATGTGAGATATACAATACTACTGCTAATAATAATACAAATAATAATAATTATAATAATAAAATACATGATTGAAATAAGATAGTGTGCTAACATACATTTATATTTTGAAATAATATAACAAAGAAAGTTTCAATGTTTAACAAACACATTTGTTGAACAGACCTTGTTTTTAAAGTAAATACTATTCACTTATAGATGATATGAAGGCATGTGGATATCTTATCTCAAATATATCACTGCGACGGAATTTCATATCTTTTAAAAATGTTTTTATGATGCCGTTTTAGGTGGCACTGATTTTAATTTACTGACTGACATGACTCGTTTTAATCTTCTTTAGAGTTCTGCAAAAAGCTAATAAGTGTTCGGTTTGCTGTTGAAATAGGTCACAATGGAGAGTCAATTCAGAAGAGACTCTATGTCCAGCTTGTGCTTAAAAAGAGGGAGATAAATCCTCTGTGTTTGATTGACAGGGCTGCCATGACAACCCCGCATCAGCTCTAGGGTGTCCAATCAGGAGTCAGATCCAGGGTCCCTCCCTGACTCCCAGGTGAGCTAAAGAGTCAGACTTCAGCAGATTTCTGTCAGACTCTTTCCGAGACGCACTGCTCTCTGGTTTCACTCTGTCATCCAGATGGTGTTCAGGTCGCCACTCGACTTTTTCTCAGCCTCCCGGATCCTCCTGCCACACTTTGCAGATGGGCCACCTACCCTGGCCCGCTCCCGGTCCCCGGAGGACCCTCCCTCCCCCTGTCCTCCCCTGGCTCTCCCGGGAATGTGTTTCTCCGCGGCGCAGATCGCCAGCGTCTGCGAGACTCTGGAGGAGACCGGAGACATCGAGCGGCTGGCCCGCTTCCTCTGGTCCCTCCCGGTGACCGCAGACGGGCGCGACTCCATCTCTGAGCACGAGTCCGTGCAGCGGGCTCGCGCCGTGGTGGCCTACCACACGGGGAGTTTCGTTGAGCTTTATCACATCCTGGAGACGCACCGCTTTACGCGCGCATCGCACGGAAAGCTTCAGGCGATGTGGCTTGAGGCTCACTACCGGGAGGCAGAGAAGCTCCGGGGGAGACCGCTTGGACCTGTTGACAAGTACCGCGTGAGAAAGAAGTTTCCATTACCGAGGACAATCTGGGATGGTGAGCAAAAGACGCACTGTTTCAAAGAGCGCACACGGGGGCTGCTAAGAGAGTGGTACCTGCAGGACCCCTACCCAAACCCAGGGAAGAAGCGGGAGCTGGCCCATGCGACCGGACTCACACCGACTCAGGTTGGAAACTGGTTCAAGAACCGGAGACAGAGGGACCGGGCGGCAGCAGCCAAAAACAGGTCAGTGACTTTGACTTGGAATAAGTAACAGTTAGAGAAAAATGAAAATCCACACCATAGCAGCCAGAATAAAGTTTGACTAATGATTGTTTTGGTATAGGATCGAAATACTATTAAAGTCAAAGCAACTTTAATTTCCCCAAAAGCAGCCTCTTTATTGATTACTCTTACTCATTCTCTTGTTGAGGCAATTTCGTCTCCACAGGCAGCCAATGTTGTGCGTAAAAGAGGGCCATTCATGCGTAAAAACGCACAGCCATTCAGCTTGTAGGTTTTTGTTTTCCTTCTGTCTGTCTGACCTGGACGATCTTTCCTCTTTCTGTCTTTCACTATAATTGGCTTCAGGATCAGTGTGTGGGTCATCCTGTTGATGAAGACAAAATGTTCACTAATGGGTGCAGATTGCCTGACATGCATGCACTGTAGATCATTTAGTTGGACAATGGCTTCATTTCAAACATTTCTATCAATTTTAACAATTGTATCACAAGCAGAGTTTCCCACGTTTGACACATCTTTATCACTGTTTTTAGGTTGCAGCATCACCGGATGTGTCCAGATGGTGTTCGGTCGCTCAGCGGAGGAGAGTGCAGTCCAGATGAAGAGCGAGCAGATGGAGAAACTCTTCTCTCAGTAACAGATAGTGACTCTGACTTGGATGTTTAAGACTTGAATGTACAATGGACCTTCAAGGGGCCTGTGATGGTCAGTTGTGGATTACCAGAGAGCGGAGGATGTGGACAAAAGGCTCTTCACGGTTTGGGTTGCAATAAATGTTCAGGGCTTATCCCCAGCCCATCAAACAGGTGACGTAACAAGTTGCATGCAGTTTTTTTTCTTTTGTTTCCTGACAATGTGAAAAATGTTTCTCTATGCTGCTGGGTTTAAGTTTGTTTGATCACCAGACCCACATTTGAGATTTTTTAACTTCATCCATGCATGGATGGTGCATCTGTTGACCCAGCTTACCGTCACCCTGATTAAACAGACATCAAGCCGTGGACCCCCGTCGGACTTTAACCCATGGACCCCCCACTTGGGAGGACCTTTACAGACTGCCAGGGAGATGATCACTCTTATTTTCTCTAATTATGTGTCATTATGTTTTTTTTTTTTAATGAAACGAGTTGTTTCTCTAAAAGACCCCAGGATGTCATGCTGTAGACAATCAATACGCACTAAAGCCTTACCTTCCTGTCCGGCTGTTTCCATGTTAATGAACTTTTATTTCTTCCTTTACCTTCACTTCTACTTTATTTAAAGTTCACAGAGTTCACTGTGCAGTCTGTGTGTGATACTATGTCAAACCTAATGTTACATTTTATGCTGAATAAATGTTTTTGGTATTTTATATAAATAAAAGTATTTAATATATGACTGTTATTGTGCCCAGCACTCTTCTTTGATAACACCACCACTGTCAACAATTGTAAAGGTTTTTTAAGTTACATTCATGGATAGACAATCAAAGTTAATACATAATAAGTAAAAATATATTAATACAATGCAACATGAAATTAATAATAATAATAATTTCCTAAAACAATGTTTTTTTAAATTATGTTTGTTAATCTGTCATATTACCCATCTACATTTGTTAAATACAAAACTGAATAGAAGCATATTGTAATCATAAATAAAAAATGTAACAAATATTTTTAAAACATCTCAGTATGAAGCAAGCTATTAATACAAGTTGAAATATCCATGCATTCTTGGTATTAGCAATCCATATGGCCATTCAACTTCTTTTTTTTACAGATACCTACAATTTATGGATAGGTTTTTACTGCACTACATGTATTATATACCTTAAGTAACCTTTAAGATGCAGATTACTAATGTAGAATACATCAAACATAATGTGTTATAATGTATTATTATATGTTTCCCTAACATAAGACATTATTGTTTCCTTGGGGTGATTTTACAAGCCAGTGGAATTTAAACTAGTTAAAACCACCGTCGTATCCTTATCACTATTAATAATTCAGTTATATCATATCAATTATTATAAAATGGGCCATTCTGCATAATATACTTTATTGATGCTAACACTTAAATTATTTTACATAAGGAACACTTTGAATGCAGGACCTTTACTGTGGGTGTAATTCTAAACTGTATTGCTACTTTTAAAATAATACTTTCTCCACTGCTGTCTGATGGGTTCAGTTATTTTCATGCTTTCTCTGTTAAAAATTGTTAAAACGTTGCAATAGTTTCTAATAAGTCTGCACTCAGAAGGCTCCCACATTAGGATATCCCACATTTTTTTCTTGGCATATTTTGATTGTCAAGTAAAAATTCACAAGTCTACCCTCCATTGTTGGAAAAAGAAATACAGATAAAAGAAACCGTATGAGTGGAAACCTATGGTGGAAACACAGTCAGTCACTTTCCAGTACGCGCCGTTCTCCGAGCTGGACACATTACATTGGTCTCTATCCGCAGCTGGAGTAGAAACGAGTGCTCAGGGACCGTCTGCAAAGTGCAACTCCGAAAAAAGAGAATACAATAATATTCAATCACTATTATACAGCTTATTACTACCAAAGTCACTACAAACATCAATAGTCTCCTTTGTGTCATACTACAGCAAGGAGTTTGGAAGAATATGCTTTTGAATAATATCGGGGAATATTTATAATGTAAAATCTTCAATAGATATGGCATCATCTTCAATAATTTTAATATTATGTCTACCAAACTCACTATTTGCATTATTGCTGTTAGCATCTGGTTAGCTAGCTGCGCTAACGGATATTAGAAGCTGTTTCTAAAACAAGGAGAGGGACTCTGAGTGTTTAGATAGTTAACTTTAGTCTAGTTATCTCAGTGGGTCTCAAACGTTTTGGTCACCATTTATGAGAATAAATGAAAAACAATTATGAAATACTATATGACAGTAAAACAAGAATGCAGTTTAAAAGGTGAGTGATTGATTTGTAAAATATCCATAAAGAAAAAGAAAATCTGTTTACAGTTCTGTTTCATATGGGTGTTGAGAGATGTATCCTTCAATTCATTTTGCTCTCAAAATGCATGTTTGATGCATTTAAAAAAAAAAATCTGCTGAAAGCCCTGCTTTCATTCATCTGCACAGCGGCTGACCAACACAGTGGCGCCCCCCCGTGGTTAAAGTAAACAGTCAAATAAAGATGTTGGCTTTTATTCATGAAATAAACAGTTCTAAATTACACGAACTGAATTTGAATAGTGCACTCAACAGGTCAGAAAGATTTTTTTAACTTAAACGATGATATTAAACAGCGTTACATTCCCTTCAGATTCTTTATTCAACACTGTCCTTAGCATTTTACAGAATAAAAGCTTACTTAGTCCTTTTTCCCAGCAGCCTACTATAAGGTGATTTAAGGGCATTCATGGCATATAGTTAAATAGGACAGAAAAGCTTGACAGGGTTTATTTTCTTGTGAGTTAAAACTTTTTTTGCTGAGCTCCAAATCTTTCAAACAACTCAAGCTTGTGGGAGGGGCCAGCTTGAAACAGGAAGTTAAGCAACAACGCATGGAGATCTGACGACAGTAACATTTATGGGTTTTTGCTAGTTTTCGTCACAGGGTCGTACAATTATTATACTGGACAAACCTGTAATGGAAACATAACAGTCATGTACTACTGAAACCAAACCAGCAAAAACAAAAAAAGTAACGATTTTCTTACTTTGGGAATGTTTTTCAAAGGCTTTGCTAATGAAGATGTCGGTCTACCTTGCAATAGAGAACAGTTGAGGATACACTACCTTTAATTTCTCCTTCTTTGCAGACCTCTAATCAACCGCAAAAATGTTCACAAACCAACAATAATTGTGCATTAACCTCCTAACCCTTCCCTATATGCCTGATTACTCTATAGCCGAGTAGGCCTACATACAAATAACAAACACCCAAGTCAAGGTTTCTTGGTCAAGGCCTGGTACGCGCCAAATTAAATTCGGGAATTATACCTACACTAGCTCAAACCAATGATAAAATGTTTGGTCCCAATCACCTAAATGTTACAACAAATGATTTAGAGGGCAGTTTACTCAACAGTCGGTGCCACACGCCTCCCTGGAATATGATACACTCTTCTTTTACTTCAATGAAAAGCAAACATCTTCATGTTGTATCACTTGTTGTGCTACTTTATGGCTGGAAAACTTACACAAGGCAGATATTCTAAAATGCTTACCTTTTTGCCACTGACTTGTATTGTTACATTTCAACACAATGTTCTTCATTTTTTACAGAATGTAGCCAAATAATATATGCTATTTTGCTATGTCCCAAGCACCACTCATTAAATCAGTACAATTATTCAAATCTTTAACAAAAAGAATGTCTTCAAATTATTATTTTTGCTAATTAAGATATTACTCAACTTGAGTGCATTGATCATTTGGTGATAAAAATCATATTTTATTTATCAAAAGTTTCTTCTCTCTTCATTAGTAGGAAACTCAAAGTCTAAAGTAAGTGAGTACTGGATTTTCCTATTGAATAATTTTCTTTGGATAAATTGCTAACGTGCTTTTCCTAAGCTGAACATGTCCACCCTGTCGGCATAGAATATGCTGTAAGACATGTAAGTTTAACACTAAATTGTCTATAAAAACCAGAGTCAGCTAGTCACAATTTGTTGGAACCAACATGCTAACTGAAGGTCAAAATGTCCACCCTGTCGTTGTACCAAAAATGTCGAACCTTTCAACTCTGAGTGGTCAACAGGTTTCATGGTCTGTTTGAACGGATGTCCAAGAGTTCTTACAGTAATGTTCAGAATTGAAGCTAGCTTGATTCTTAAATCAACCTGTGTCCTCCCTGTCGTGAAAATGTCCAGCCAGTCGTTGTGTTTTTCAAGTTTTATGAAAATAAATAATCTATTTTTCACAAGTTAGAAAAAAAAGTTTTTGTTGGATTTCTATATAAACAAATGAGAACTTTATAGTATTGTCGACATTTTGAACAGATAGTATTAGTTGCTGGATTTTATTTAGAAAAGTAAGTTAAACGTTTGCATATTTTAAAGGAAAACAAATGTTTTGCACTAAATTCATTATTACCAAAACACTTTTCCTATTATTTAACAGCAATTGTTAAGAAAGGGATAACATATATTTCTGAAAATGTCTCACTGTTTAATGAAAATGTATATAATCTACTTTAAATCTGTCCATGACAGGTTGGACATATTTTTGGAAGTGCTCCTATATTGTCTGCTTACAGTTAAGTAATAAAAAGTGCAGGAGCTTGGGAAACATGCATTTCTAACAGCCTGATATCTACATAATACAGTGATTATGAAGTTAAAGGGAACATCTTCACAAATAATGAAGTCTCAAAGGCACCATACTTAGGTTTCATAATTTTGTTTAAATATTTAAATATGTTGTATACTTCTGAAAACTTAAACTCCACCATGCATGTTACAGGTGTGAATATTCAAATGTCTTTCTACTGCTCAAATCTTATATGACAGATAACGATTTTAATTACAAAATATTCTGCATTTTAGAGAAAAATATATTGCACAACATCTTTAAAATGTAACATGTTATGTTACCCTATGTCTCTATCTATATCTATCCGCTTTTACATATATATATATATATATATAAATACTCAAGTGTCTAGTGGAACTTTAAAAAAGTTTTTACTGTAGTTCCACCAAAAAAACATTTCCCCGTAAAACTTCTCAGACAAGTAATTGCTTTCGGTTTTGATACTCTAATTACATTTGGCTTATAACACTTGTGTAGGATTTTAATGCAAAATATTAACTTTTTTTGCAAAGGTGTATTGGTACTATTACCAACTCTAATTAAAGGATTTTTGTGTCGCAGAATTGATCACAGTCGAAACATGGAGCTACGAGTAGCACTTGAATACGGCGTACCGTGACGTCATGTCCTGGGAGCATCATCATCTCGGCGATACCACGCACGAGCCAGCAGGGGGCGTAGCTGGACAGGCCTGATGTGCAGTGAGTGTAAGTGAGCAGGCAGATGTTCTGTTCTGTGATTGGTGTGTGAGTGAAACATCTGAGGGCAGTCCATGATAGAGAGTGACAGTTGCCATGGCAGCTCATTAATCACTCAATGTGACAAATCAACTGAAGCAACAAGACAAAATTAGGGTGATTAGTGGCATGGATGTGATGTTTATGTTTGCAAGAACCATGTGATACTGAACTTATACCATGACCTTACTCTAAGTCTAAATACAGAATATAGTTTTTATAATGACAATAGCAAAAAAAGATAATCATTTGTAATGCATGTTTCAAGAATCATAATATTAAGCACTTCGCATGAGGGGAAATTGACCATAATTGTTATTTAAAGGTCCCATGACATGCATCTCTACTGATCATAATTCCATTGTTGAGGTCTACAAGAATAGATTTACATTGTTCAATGTTCCAAAATCACATTGGTTTCTCATACAGAAAACATGCAGTTTGGTGCTGAGCAGGTATAAAGAAAATGTGTACAGCTCTTTATATAAACACAGTAGCCTATAGCCAAAGAATGACACTATGAGACGGGTGATGGCCTAACCACTAAACAATTAGCTAAAACTCACAATAGAGCTCTGTTAAAACAGCCAGGAGCTTCAGATATTTCTCTGTAGGATCATACTATGAGCCACTGTTATAAAGTGTTCTTACTTTGTCATTTGATGTGTTGTTATTATTATAAATATATAAATTAAAGCTGCTTTAAGTTCATGGTAATTTAACAAGACCCAATCTGTCCTTGGGGATATTATGGAAATACAGAGTAATACAAGGCATGACGTTATTTAATAATATAAAATATACATATATTCTTTTATTCTACCTTACCACCTGCTTGCACCCGATAGACAAACAAAAGTGGGTGTCATATTTAAGCTCGTTTTTTTAATCCTCACCAAAATGTCTCCTGTAAAGCAACGCTCTTTCCATCAACAATGGGTCAAATTACTTTGTGTATTGGCAAAGAAGTTCCTTATAGTGACGAACCAAGATCATTTTCACTGAAAGCTCTATGAAGTGTTTTCAGCAGCTTTCCGCTCATACTTCAGGTTTTTTTATGGCTCACAACTTAAATGTTTTGCCTAATCGTAGCAGATAAAGAGCCAGATTATTTCCCCAAGAGTTAAAGCAACCAAACCAGCGCGGAAAAAAAGGAGCCAATATCAGACTTACTTCTGTCAGGTGCGAAGAAACACATCTTTAAGTGTGCGTGTGTGTATGTATGTGTGTGTGTGTGTGTGTGTGTGTGTGTGTGTGTGTGTGTGTGTGTGTGTGTGTGTGTGTGTGTGTGTGTGTGTGGATCTATTGGCTGTCTGGGCTGTCTGGACATGGCACACACTCTCCATGCCTGCGGGTGAATTCCACCCCCCTCTTCGTCTGTTTCGTTTAAAAAACACCTCTTCTTTCTACACACACACACACACACACACACACACACACACACACACACACACACACACACACACACACACACACACACACACTCTCTCTCTCTCTCTCTCTCTCTCTCTCTCTTTTCCTCTTATCCGGCGCAAGAGCCCGGCAGCGTGGGTGACGCGTTTTGCGCATTTCCTGCAGTTCNGTCCCCTCGCTCTGAGGGTTCTCTTGAGGTGTCTTCACTTATGTGAAACCCTTTATATATACAGTCTATGTGTGAAACCCGTGCCTATTGCCAAGCACTGATGTTATATCTTTATATTTAAGGCCAAGCTCAAAG
>NW_011351126.1:232530-252195 GCF_000735185.1 Notothenia coriiceps | reverse complement strand
TCTCTCTCTCTCTCTCTCTCTCTCTCTCTCTCACACACACACACACACACACACACACACACACACACACACACACACACACACACACACACACACACTCTCTCTCTCTCTCTCTCTCTCTCTCTCTCTTTTCCTCTTATCCGGCGCAAGAGCCCGGCAGCGTGGGTGACGCGTTTTGCGCATTTCCTGCAGTTCGCGCTCACTCACGGATTCATGAGAGAGAGGCGACGGGAAACAGGGGGCGCGCGCAGGCACTGAAGAGAGGAAAAAACGAACGCGAGCAGAGCACCGTGATGTATTTGGGGTGCTCGTGAGCCAGAAAAATACTGCATTGAGGGGGCAATAAGGCATTGTTTTCCGAGAGTACGCGCAAATATCGCGGTACCGTCAGCTCGAAGCAAGGAGATTATCCCAGAGAAGAGCGAACGAGGGGCTGGAGGACGGAGCACCAATCCCGGATGGCTAGGCGCGGCTGCTCGCGCTCTCTCCCACCCTGACCCGGGAGAGACACACGGACCGTGGGCACGCTCGGGGGCTTCACGTGAACCCAACCGGAGCTCGTTAACCCACATTCGCCCTTTCTGTCGTTTTATATCTCGGCCTGTTTCCGCTGTGAATCTTGTGTGGCGCACGGGACCGACCATAAACAAACAAGGCAGCTGCTCGGGTGGGAGAGTGTTCAGCAAGCGACCTCTGAAGGGTGTGTGTCTGCGTTGTTACTGCGTTATTCAGCCCATTAGAGATCAGCTGGACTGTAAGTGTTTGTGTGTGGATAAAACAGGTCTGGGATGTGGCTGGACTAGAGTGAGAGTCCAAGGAACCAGCGGCATTATGGGATGTAGCAGGACTGTGCAGTGACCCCGCTTATTGGAAGGAAACACTGTGTAAAGGAACAGGCACACTAGCCTGAACACACGCACACGCATCCTCTTATATATAACCTACGCACACACACATCCCAGCAGCCATGCCTGTCTTCAGTGGCCTGTTGAAGGTGCGAGTGTGTGAGGCAGTTGATCTGAAGCCCACACCTTGGGCCCTGCGTCACGCTGTAGGGAAGAGTGGCTCCTTCCTGCTGGACCCATACCTGGCCCTGAATCTGGACCATACCCGGCTGGGCCAGACCACCACTAGGACCAAGACCAACAGCCCCGCCTGGCACCAGGAGTTTTGCACTGAGGTCCGTGAGGGAAGGAGTCTGGAGCTGTCTGTCTTCCATGATGCACCCATCGGATATGATGACTTTGTGGCCAATTGCACCATCCAGTTGGAAGACCTGCTGCAGAACGGGACTAGGCACTACGAGGACTGGGTATGTGTTAGATGTTTGACTCAGTTACCCACAGAGCATTGCTGAAGTAGTCTTCAGGGTTCCGAAAGCCACAGGTTTGCATGTAGGTAAATGTGTGCTTGTTTAGGTGAAACCACATTTGATAACTGTAGGTCTGCCTACTTTACATCCCCTATCATTCATTTGGTCTTAGTCGATTCTATCTCTTTAAACAATTAATCATTTCCGAATGCATTTTTCATGCTGAATTATTTATTTCAAAACACTTATTAGCACATCTCTGGTGAACACAATAATTAAAATATTGCTTTTGTATGTTCATTTGTGGTGAACCTCAAGTATACTCATCTGACGTTTGAATATACAATTGAATTTGGCTACATAGTCATATGAGTAGAAGTCGATCAGAATTTCTTTAGGCAAGGACACCCCTTGATAACAGACCCCAGGCCCTCAACCTACAGGAGCCGCAGTTTAAAAAACCTTCATATTCTCCAAAACATGAATGATTTTGTTTGCATTGCACATGTGATGTGGTGCTTGTGGTTACTTGAAGGCATCGGGCAGAAAATGCAAACTGTAGGCTACAGTTTGCTGTGTGGCCCTTTCGCCACAGGATTCACACGTTTTCATCATCCAAAACCAAGTTCTATAACCTATTCATCCAGTAAATTGTCTACTTTGTTCATTTGCTGCTTCACAAAACACATTCATCTACACACACCCCTTCACCAGAGCCTCCTAGAATAACTACTCTAGGCCAGAGAGCACCTTTTCTTGGGGGGGGGGGGCTGCTGCACTGATCTAACTTTTTTCTTTTCCGGTAAATATACTGATCCTTCATCTCAGGTCTACAGATTACTGATCAAAGATACCATTACTGTCTTTTCCCCAAATGTAGGGCAGGACAGCTACTCCACTGCATGGAACTAATAATAATACTAATAAACAAATCATCTGTTGATTATTTTAAAGATTCATTGATTATTTATCTGGTGTATAAAATGTCAACAGAATAGTGAACATTCTGGTTTATCAGAAGGTGATATCTTCAATTGAGGTGTTTGGAAAGTAACAAACCTCCAAATAATATTTTAACATATTACATATAAAAGCAGCATTTCCTGCCATTATTGCATGACAATTACCTTTGAATTAAACAATAATAAAAAGAGTTGTCAATCCACTGATCGTTTGGTTGACTTATCGTTACCTTTAATCAAAGACGTTACCTTTAATCAAAGATGTCTCTTAAATCTTTGTCGGATTTCTCTTGGCACTTTCTTTGGCAGAGCAGCAGTGTGTTAGTTGACTGTATGTGTGTCTCTGAGCTCAGACAGTGCCTGGTGGTTCAGCAGAAACTAGTTCAGTCTTAGACAAAGTCATAGTCCAATTTTTCCTCTGCGGAGCTATGGCGGAGTTACTTTGGGTTTACATTACTTATAATTTGCAGCTCGCTCTCTAGAGGGGGAAATTATTTTTGAATTATTACGGTTTCTTGTCAGTTATCTCGTTTGCATCGGGGACTGTGATGTTGAACTGTAGATCTGTATGTAAGGGAGATAAAGAGCTGTTTGTTTGGGGTCTGCCAGATTTGTTTCCAGTTAAACATGTGATCTTGTTCCACTTCTACACTTTGTTGTTATTTCGTCTCGCTTTAGGTTAGAAGAAAGGCTGATGAAGGAAAAGCATTCTGGGAGCTGAGGACACGCAATTTAAACAACTTAATTTTTTGTTTTGCTTTTAGCTCAATACCTACAAAATACATTCACAACTATTTTTACCAAAGTTAGTTGTTCCTTTTTTCAGGCAGCCAATTTGTTGATGTTTATGCAAACTAATAGTCTTTGCATAGCTGTACTTATTACAGATCTGCATTATTGCTATTTATTTTTGTCAAAATTGAATGTTTTCAACACATTCTTTGTTGAAAAGTATTAGTTTCTTTCTCCGCTAGATAACCATGACGTAATTTTAATCATCAATTTCACATTTGATTCCTTGGGTAGCATATTTACATTCTGCAATACTGTGTAAAGTGAATACGCTATTATAATGAATAAGTATAGACAATATGGATCATTAGGAGGGCTTAAATTGATTTCAAGTTATGTAATGCTCTATTGGTATACATTGGCATATAAATAGACATACACGCACACTCTCTCTCCGCCATCAGAGTAAGGTCAGAGCATATGGATAACTCTGGTGATTGACCACATCCCATTGATCAGCTGACGGCTCGCCAATACATCTGCCTCACAGCGACATAGCCCCTCCCACATCCCCTGTGTCCTCCCTTCATTACTCCATTACTTCTGTTCCTCGTCCTCCCCTCTCAAACAGAGATTCCCCTCTCATCGTCCTTTCACCCCCCTCTTCCTGTTTCATCGGCTCCCTCCTGATGATCCTAATGCCATTCACTCTTCGGTACTCTCCGGGGACAGATGTTAAGTTAAGACTCAACTGAAAAACGGTGGAAAACATAAGACAAAAGGTATTCGGTTGTCTGAGTCGTATAGTTTTTCTCCTAATTATTTTAATTATTTGTGTCAAAATAAGATTGGAAGATAAAAAGAGACCATTGCTGGCATCGAACATTTTTAAGCTTTTACCACCCAGTGTCCCTCTCACGGGACTTTAGGGCTATGTACACCTACATACATAAGTTGCATGTATATGAAATGTATGAATTGATCAGTAAGAGTCTTACTAGTTATTAGGGTCATTTTCAAAATGAAAGACCTGTTGTATAAATAATCCAGGTAATACTAATGTGTAGATAGTCATGAATAGACACATACCAGCCCTATTAATTGAATGTGAGCTAACAAATGTACAAAAGAAATACAACGAATAGTATACAAATATTATTATACATTGTAATACTAAAATACAATTATATAAATATGTAGGAAATGTATATAAAAAATATGAAGAACAAATATATACACACAAAACCACACTAGAACTAAGAAAGGAATGTGGTCCGTATTGCACCAAATGTATTGTTAGTGATACATGTTTTGAAAAATAGAATACAATTCCTCGGTATGATGCCATAAACTCATATTAGATAACACACTTCCTGCCTTTAAGATGAACACCGTAGCTTGTGTGCCTCAGCTCCATCTTTCTCACTTCCTCTGCCCTTCTGCTGCTTCACTCATCTGAGCCTCCCTCTCGTCTCAGCACTCTGCTTCCTGCTCTCTTTTGTCTTCCACCACATCTCCATGATACATCTTCTCCTGTGGACCCGAGCGCTGTGGGCCAGGCTGCCGCTCTGTGCCGCCGGTGAAATATTAACCAGGCTTTGATGCTTATTAATTGTCCCATTCAGTAATTGAGATGCTCCGTGGAGCCCATCCCCATGGCGACAATGACAGCCCGTCCCCTTGGTGACTGCCTCTCACCCACAGAAACACTAGCGAAAGCGAGATGGGTGGGTGAGAGTTGGGGGAGATGGGTAGGGGTAAGAAGAGGGAAAACGGAGTAGAAAAGTGCTTTGTTTTAGTTTTTTGAGAAAGCAGACTTTTAAAAAACAAATCATGGCATTTAAAGTTGGATTCTTTGTGCTGCATGTAGGGCTTGGCTTTATGGCCTAAATGTAATATCTAGATATTTTAATGCCATATTGCAATACACAATATTTTTTGTGATATTTTGAAATCCCTTTCCATACCTTTCACACCGGTATATTGACTTTTTTAATAACTCTAGAGCTTTTCATGATGCCCAGGTCTAACCCCAGCACTAATGTGTATCTATATTAAATATAGGGATTATAGAATAGTTACCATTATACTGGAATTATTTACCTCTTACTATATCAAAACTTTACTTGCACATCTTTTCATTATCCAAACGTTTCCATGACTTTCAAAGTGGCACTTTCAAATAGCATTTAATTCGAATCTAGCTACAACAAAATGAAAAATAACTACATTTTATGTCACTCAATACACATTATTTTGCACCATTGTGGCCAAAATTATCATTATTAGTATTTTGATCATGATTATTACAATTATTTATTAATGTAAGTGACAGAACAATTGTATTGCTCTTTCACATTGAAATGAACAGAGCACTGCTTTCACTTCCATGTGGGGCTACAACCCCTCTAGCCCTCACACAACACACCTACTATGTAAGTTATGCCATTAATCCACACACTAGCTGTAGTATGTACGCCACCTTTCGTAAAAAGCACATTAACTTCACTTGTAGTGAAATGTTTTATATAAATAAGATTGCCTTTCATCGGCTAGGCTAGAGGTGAGCCGCATACCGCTGTAAACAAAACCCAGCGTGTGCATTCCTGAGGTAACTATGGTATGGCTGTGGCAGAGATGCAAAGGATGATTACACTATTGTTGATTTTACTTTTCATTTCAAAACAAGCTGTTTAGATAAAAAGGTTATGGCCGCTGTCACAGCTGTATATACAAGCTTACGTTCACAATGCAGCCAATTACTTAAATGTGGTATTATGACCAAATAGGGATGTGAACTATTGTGTGTTAAATAAATAAATAAATATATATATAGCATGAAAAATCCACAATTAAGTTATCTTGGCAAACATTTATTTTTATAGTTTTTCATAGGATATGATCTTAAAAATGAGGGGAAGTGAAATTATATTTTATATAAAATTAAAGCATGACATCTTTGGGACAGAACTGTTATTAGGTTTGTTGCTCCTACTCTTAAAACGTTTACATTATTGTTGTTTTAATTTTCTGTTAGCAACTGAATCACCTCCACACTGTGGACCAAATTCTATTCGAAAATCTTCCCAACCATACACCATGATACAAGAATAAGTATCCCTCTTCCCATATCATCTGCTGTTTATTCTGATACGTGCATCTGAGTAATACAAATATAATACTGGTATGTCTTATATACAACACATACTTGTTGCTATCTCTACTATCAAGATTTCCCAGAGATACATTTGAATGTGTTAAATAGCAGGATAAAAACATTTTGAAAGCTTGTTAGCTATTTATTATCTAGTCATTCACTTTTATTGTCGTGATAACACAAAGTAGACAATTATTTATCTACAATTATGATTTTTCACAGAAACATTACATTTCTCCAGCATTGTAGTTGGACTTTTATCACACAACTGCAAAGTGTATGCTGAATGCTACCTCAAAACAGGATTAGTGTTATAATATACTAAACATTTTGGTTCAATTAATACATTATTATTAGCTGATACAATTGAAAACTGGCTGTTTTCTTCTCTATTTCTGGTTTAAAAACCATTAAAACTATTCCAGGTAGCTTTAAAAAAGTGTAAAAGTCTTCAACCAAGTAAAACACAGATATATAATAGCAGGAAAATGGTGATGAAGGAGAGAAAGTAGAAGAGGAGGTGAGGAAATAGGCGGTGTGTACATGTACATATCAAGCTGGAGGCTGCCAGGAGCTTCTAAGACAAGATGACTTCACAGTGTAACGTTTCCTCACCGGGACACGGACCACGTCAGATGTCAGCCAGCCTGTTTGAATCTTGGCATCAACACACACTCACATGCTCATACTTACAGCCGCCAGGATTAATAAATGAAGGTCTACAAGAAGAGACCAGTCACCATTGCTATTTAAAAACGGTTCAAACTGTTCAATGTTTTAATGTAATTGTCTGAGCCTACAGTGAAAGCCTTCCAGTTGTCATTGCAGATCTGAGGCCTATATTTTTATTTCAATCTTTGAGATGTGTTAATAAGTGACAGAATAAAAAAGTTTAACGCCCCTTAAAGAAAATAGCAAAATCTGTGTTAATCGCTTTGCAGCACTTCTCCCAATATTTCTTGACACCTACGTCGTTTTTCTTTGCGTTAGATATTGTTGCTATCAAAAATCCTGACTCTGAATATATCCAGGAAGTTGACATGATTTTTTCCCCCATTGGCTGCAATATGACAGTATGACACGACGTTAATTTCAGGGGTGCGGAGTAAAAATGCACAAACTTTTTGCATCAAGTTCATCTTTGGAAGAAAGTAGCATATCTTACAGCTTTGTGATTGAGCTTGTCAGAGTATAAACTGCTACACAATAGAGTTTTGCTCTGCAGGCCGTAATGAGATGGTAGACAATGGTATGACTGTTTCTTTGTATATACTGAGCTCATTGTCCAGTTACGTCTGTCAATAATGAACTCAAAGCTTTTTTTAAAGTACTAGTAAGTACCGCGAAAATATTGTGACTGACTAGCTTTTATTAAGTTAAATACCGGATTGCTAGTGTATTAGCTGTTGTTAGCCCACCAGCTACAGTCTCAAAGCTTTTGGCCAATATGGGTGGATGAACTTAACCACTTTCTCATTTCAAAGAGACTTTACCTTATTTTTGGCATGGAAAGTTAATAATGTCATCCATTACGGCATTTTACCATTGTACCTTTGTGTGAGTGGTGGCAGTGAGTTGCCATCCTCTCCCAAGACATGTCCCTGCTCATTGAGGTCACAGCCATATTGTCATCAGCCCTCTCTCTTTTTCCCTTAGCATGGCAGGTCGCATGACATCACAAGCTCCACCCCTCACTGACCTGCTGGTTAAGTAGGACACACTGGATTTAAGATGCACTGTTGCCACTGTGACAGTACACACAAACACACACACACACACACACACACACACACACACACACACACACACACACACACACACACACACACACACACACACACACACACACACACACACACACAAACACAGGTTGACCTGGTTTGGCATCAGTGGGCAGAAGTGTGTGTGGATGTTTAATGCATGTGGAAGGGTAGAAATGGGAGGATATTTGAGAGTTTTGTGACAGCAGGTGTGACCCCATGAGTGTGTCTATTTTTAAATGTCCAGAAAGATACATTTATGAATAAGATGAGATGTTATCCATGGAGTTGTCGCTAACGAAAAGTACGGGATCGTTGCTTGAGTCTTGAGGAGTTGTAGCAATTATCCCCCAACAAAGAAACTATACACACACCTCACTGAAACACACAGCTAAAGTATAATGTTACTGCTACTCACTGTCACACACACCCTCGGTCTCTCTCTCTGGATTGACCGCACTCTCGTCACATGACACCACTCGCACCGCTTGTTAACACCGCTAGTACTGTTTGAATTTTTAGCAAGAGGTGCGCCTGGAAAAAAAAAAATGTGCCATGGGATTCTGCTAAATAAAAGCATATCTGATGATGTAATGTCATCAGTTTTCATCGAGATAATGATTGTTGATCATTATGCTTTGATTCAGGTTGTTCGATCATCACACCTCAGCCCTAGAGATTAATTTATTATAAAAAGTATTGCAATTGGTTCACTGTATGCTTAGAAACAGGGATTTCTCCTACCACTTGAGTCTTCAGGAGGAATATTTTCATTTAGACGATTCAAAAAACGTCGACTGTCTGATCCACAGAGGCTACTCAACAAGCCGTCTGCCAGTCCATCTGGATATCACACACTCGTGTTGGATGTGTGTGAGCTCTAAGACGTCTGAGCACAGACAGCGTGATTTCATCGGGAAAGTCCATTCTCCTAAATCAAATTATCCTTCTGTCCAGCTACTGGATCGTTGGACCAGTCACTCACAGAAGGAGGGAGGCCTTTGTGGAATCTCCCCCATTCTCCCCCCTTTACTCCCACCTCCCAGCTCAGCTCCTCTTACATTATTAGCTGTCTGTGATGTTACATTAAAGATGCATGACTCTCATGCTGTCTCACTCAGCATGGGCCTCCTGTGTGTGTGTGTGTGTGTGTGTGTGTGTGTGTGTGTGTGTGTGTGTGTGTGTGTGTGTGTGTGTGTGTGTGTGTGCAGGCCGACACGCTTGCGCACTGCTGAGTTATCGAAAGAAGGGCAAACACAAACACACCGTTTTTTTGTGTGAATGTGGTCGAGCTCTCTCAAAGCCGAAATGTGTTATTTGACAGATGGATGTGGGAGGCTGTCACTGAGACTAAACGCTCCTGGGAGAGAGACAGAGAGAGCTGTCTGCTTGGACAGAGATAGCGAGCTGGCTGGACGGAGAGTGGGAGGGGGTTAGCTCCACAGTATTGATATAATGCAAGCTTTGAGTGCCCTGTCTGCTTGGTTGAGTGCTTCTCTGTGCTGCTGCATATGGTGTGTGTGTGTGTGTGTGTGTGTGTGTGTGTGTGTGTGTGTGTGTGTGTGTGTGTGTGTGTGTGTGTGTGTGTGTGTGTGTGTGTGTGTGTGTGTTTGAACGTGTGATGATGTGACCAACACAAGACAGTTAAGCCTGTATGTGTGTTTAATGCTAACCTCCCTTCGAAGTCCATTTTAAAATCCTCAAGCACACTCAGCTTCCAGTATGTGTTTGTGAGAGATTGTTTGTGAAGTGATCAGTCTCTCTGGCTGTTACAGTGTCCTAATTGGACTAACTGGATTAATGAGGTGAACTAAATGCTGCAGCTTTCTCTCCTCCCATCTTTTTGTTGTCTGGGCGGGGAAAGTGCATGTGTGTGTCTGTTCAGCAGGTTGAATCCAAGTCACGTTATACTTCATTTAAGGGTGCTGATTTGGATACAATCTTCTATCGTTGTCATTCTGTTATTGCTAGGTTTGCTATCCTGGCTCCAAAATGGTGGAATGAGCTCCCGATTGACATCAGGACAGCAGATAGCCTACACATCTTCTGGCGCAGACTGAAAACTCATCTCTTTCGACTCCACTTCGAGAAATAACATTACTAACAAAGCACTTATATACTAATAAAGGACTGGCTTATCTAAAGCCAGTTGAGTAGCACTTGAAATGTTTGGCTCTATGAAACCTGATGTAATTATATGATTCTGTTTTCTTCAAGTTTGTATCTTCTTGGTCGAATGCACTTATTGTAAGTCGCTTTGGATTAAAGCGTCCGCTAAATGCAATGTAACGTAATGTCTAATACTATAAGACATTTAATCCATTATTCAGTGATAGAGCATATAGTATATCCATAATATTAAGGATCAGATATTGTTTTTTAGCCACTTATCAAACTAGCTTCTCAGTTTTATGTCATTTTAAATTAGATCGATTTTGGTCTTTGGTCTCTGGGAAATGGTGTCTCATTGTAAAACAGTTTATTGTACATATTATAACTTACCAAGTCAGTGGTGGGTTTTCTGTGGAATTATAAACCTTACAAATGAAGGTTTTTCGTCACATCAATGCTATTTCAATCAAATATTATCACCAATGTTGTCCAAAGTTGCCAGCCAACTGTAAGCCAACAGTTGACTTTCATTTACTTATCCAGAAACATTATCAATTGATGAATATAAGTCAAATATTCACTTGATCTGTTTTTGGTCTCCACCAACTTATGAAGAAATATCTGGCTCGTTAGCTGCTAAATGCAGCATTAACCTAACCAGTTGTATCTGTCTGGTTCAGGGCAGGCAGGGTACAATGCGTTTTAGTGCTTTTTCACAAAAAAAAACGTACAATAGCAGAAAAGGGGGAAAAACAAAACATGAGTTAAAAGGTGCTAAAACGCTGGGCATAGCTGAGGGGAACTGAAGAGTCAAGTTATGATTCTTCTGGTTCATCACAAAAAGCTTCCTTTTGCATATCAGTTATAACAGTCATTTGATTTATTATTAATAAATAGTCAAGTGCAGCAATACGGAATAGCAATGTAATGTCACATTGCCCAACTAGTAATTATTCAACTTTTAAAATCGTATTATCTCATCCTATAATTAAACTAATTGATGCCCCAGTACAACCCATTGTTGACTTTATTTCGTTAAAATGCCTGAGGGAGGTTCATTCAAAAATACTACATGTGTATTAGTGTTTGCTTTATCCTGAATTACCGGCTGAAGGGTTGGGTTTATGTAGTTAAATCGTTTGTGACTGATCAAACAGAGACAGATGAGCTTACAATCTCAGAAATCTGAGACCGTAGAGCTTTCTCACGGCAGACATGGTGACTTGTCAGAGCAGGAACAGCACAGGTGTGACTTATAACATTAACGATGGGGCCATTGAGCCAGAACGTACTATGCTGGAACCAGAACAACTGAAACAGGTTTCAATTGAGGTGGCCAGTAAAATAACAGTTTATATTGAATTTTGGCTCACTGGTTCGGCTTTTCAAGACACAAACATGGAAAGAAACCATCATTAGGGAAACTAGCACTCCCTGTGCTTCTTCTTCTATAAGTTTCAGTTCTTTAGATGGTGTAAACCACCATGTTGAGATGCTAATGAGAAGCCACCCTGTCTCTATAGTTGTAATTTATGTTAGTAAGTATTCTTTAAAGTTTGACAGCAGCACTCTTCTAGTTTTTTACCACAAAATACTTCAATTTTCTCCTGTAGATTTAGCCAGTTCCTCTTACAATTAAATGTTAAATAATACAAATAAATAGGTACCAGCCGTTTCTAATTAATCGAACACTCCCTTGTACGCTTGTACTTTACTTTTGAGCAGTTCTGTTATGAGCTACAGTATTTGACTAGCTCCCAACCAAAACAAGGCAGCAGTGCAACCGTAGGACTGTCTGTTGCTAGGATACATAGTTATACTGTAGTAGAACGGTTTTCATAGAAATATCTGCATAGCTAAAATCAGTATCAGATATTTGTCACATAGATTTATTTCATATTACATTTCTGAAATCAATTACACTTCAACAGCCTGTAAATGCAGTAGAAAATATCCCATTCTGCCAAAAATTTAAATTGAACTCTGGCAAGGCCTAATACAACTCCTAATACACCTATCTGTGGAGTAGTAGTTATTGATTTGGATAGAAAATACAAGCTTGAAGGCCCCACACCGGCCTGTTGCCCAGACACGAGTGATGTGAGAACAGTTCAGTTATTGGCTGGCATGCCACCGCGGGATCCCGAGCTCTAAATCAATGATGGTGTTGTCCATTTGCTCCACTCTGTGCCAAATCACTCTGAGTCTATCTTTCAGCTGAAATCCCCGCTGAGATGCACTTTTATGCAAGAGGTTGCATTTGGGGATTAGCACATCATTTTCAAGGGTAGACATCAAGAATGCAACGGCATTTATAGGTCACGAATCCCATGCTGTCATGTTTTATACATGCAACAAAAGGTTGATACAGCGCTTATGCTTATATGTGCTATATACTCTTTCTTCGACTATATTTAGCTATATCAAGCTCAAAGTGATGATTTCAAATACAAATATATTGTACTTTGTGTAGCACACCACAGTCAGGGCGGCTGTGGCTCAGTGGATAGAGTTGGACTTCGAATCAGGGGGTAGCAAGTTCGAGTCCCACTGCAGTCAGCATGTCGTTGTGTCCCTGAGACACTTCACCCCAAATTGCTCCTGTGGGGATTGCCCACAGTACTGAATGTATGTCGCTTTGGATAAAAAAATGACATGTAATGTTATGTAATGTAATTTTGAATCCCCTGTTGCTGTGCTGCATTTCAATCAGTCCTTGATGTTTTTCAGGGACACACAAGTATTCAATCAAAAGATTACTGTAATTTCACATTCAGGATAATGTTTTTCTCAACCAGCAGATAGTCAGTGTTTTAGAGATAACTGCTGAATGCAATATGATCTACCAGATGATTCCCAAGTTGTGCTGATCTTAATTCCTCTCCTATGAGTTTGTGTCTTTGCTGCTTTGTCTACATGAGCTGTATGCAGTGTGCGTGATATAACATGGCCACAGCCGTCCTCTAAATCACCACTTTCAGCTTCTGCCTCAGGGCTAAGGTACAAAATCGCCCGTGTGATGGAAAAACATCCAAATATCTCGATCAGTAAGAACTGCCAGTTAAAACATTTAAAGCTGGCTTGATACAACACTTTAAATATATGTATTACACCTTGATCTCACCATATACCTGTGACTCCTTTAAATGTGACTTATGTTGTGTATGGCTTTCATATGTAATTGATTTGATATTATGTGTTTCAGTAGTTTTTTTTGCATACAGATTTACTGTGTAGACGATAAGTATTTATATTCTATTGTTATAGTTCCTATGCGGAGTTTGTGTCTCATACTCAGCAATGCACGGACATGTATGTGTGTGTGCGGCTTCCTGTGTGTGTCCGTTGCATAAGAGGATCTGCTGCTGTCCCAGAGCTTAACGAAGGATTTAAACCTCTCTTTCTCACTCTCTCTTGCACTCTCTCCTCCTGTGTCGTATGTCTCTCCAGCGCTCTCTGTTGCACTCTATCTAATCTCTGTACTTGTGTATTGAAGGGAGGGTGATGTCATTGTTTGTTGAATAAGTCTTGTGCGTATACAGATTGAATGTTTGCTTATCTCGAAATGTCTGAGCAGGAACATTTATTTATTTTCGATGGCACCTGCTCAAACACACAGAACTCATTCCAACGGGTAATTTATTATGTTTGCTAAACTTTAATAATTGACACACATAAATATGGTGACTTCATTTGCTTTCATTAATTGGTCATTAATGCCATGTTTAATGAGGAATATTGGATTATAACGCAGGTATTCCCTCCTTAGTCATCCTCCAACAACTAGTCTTTGTTGTTGTTGGCTACTCTGAACACCCCCATGAGTATAACACACAAAAAATCAATTCTTACCATTTTACAGTCGGCTGACAGAGAGGACTGGGCTCGCTGGTGATCTAAAAAAAAAGCAGCAAATGTGTTGGCTGCAAACTCGTCTCAGCACAATGACATTTTGTCTAAAAAGCTGCTTTGACTGTTGGGAATATGATATTTTTATATTTATTTACTATTTTTCATTGTATTTTACAACCCTTAACTTGTTTTATTGCTGCTGTTTAATATGTTCACCATATCCACAATGATAACAGCAGAAAGTTAATGTTACACTTGATTAATCTGTAAGAAAATGACTGCAACATACACTAAATCAGCTGTGGCTTTATCAGTTTAATTGACATACTCATATTCCACTTTCTAAAGATAAGACCTCATACTTTAAATAATACTTATTGAATTCTAAATGATTTGTTTTGTTGTCTGCTTTCAATATTTAAAAGGTGGGTTTGAACAAAGGGCCAATGTTAGCTCTGTATTCTTTCAACCATCAGACCCGGCCTCTATCCTACTGTAGGTCCCTCTCTATAGATGAGTGTCTGTGGCTTCAATCAAAATATGATTTAATTGAACAGACAGCATTCTTATTAAAAGATACACCAAGCATGTTACACTAGAGATTCACCATTTATTTAGAAGTTTCTGGCCGGTTCTGATTCAGAAAAGGTCAATTCAATTGTATGCTTCCAAAGCATTGACTATTACATAACTTACATTTTCTCTCTACATGTATATCAAAAACACAATTGCCCCAGGTAAATCACATCAAGAGTAAAATGATTCATTAAATCTATATAACAACACACTTTGTGTCTATTCCTCCACAGCTTATTTTGGACTTGCAGGGGGTAAAAATGGACATGTGTGTCAATTTGACCGGAGAGACATCTGATAAATGTTGGTTCGCTTGCCATCTATCATTGGTGCCCCTGTAAGCCGCCTAACATTGCTTCTTTCTGCTTCCTGAAGCAAGACAAACCCTTCATCAGCAAAATAAAACAAGTTGAACCGCTTCAGCAGCAAGTCATATTGTTAAGTCTTCCAGCTCCACCTACCTAACGTTTCGCATCGAGATCAGATCAAAAGGGCAGGTTCCAGTCAAGAATGCTTGAAAACACCAGGTGTAAAGCCCTCTTATAAGAAGTCATTTATCTAAAAATATCAGTTGCAAATATCAGATACATTTAATGGGCTTTACAGTGATGATGTTAAGGATAGAAATGAAAATAGTAATGAAGTTTCTGACAGTGAGTGGTGGGGATGAGTGTAATGGTATTGAAGATAATGACCTCTTGTGTTTGTTTGTGCTGGAGGAAAGCCCCCTGCTGCACTCTCTGTTCAGCTGGGTTACTTCTCACTGATTTACATTGTGTTTCTCTCTGTCTGTTGCAGATTGATTTGGAGCCGGAGGGGAAGGTGTACGTGGTCATTGATCTGTCCGGATCCTCCACTGAAGGTAAAACCACCACAAGACCTTTTTTTCTTCCACTAATACTGAGAGAATCTCACTTTCAAACACATGCAGACACGGTGGTATGTGATAGTTCAGTTTTAAGCAAAGTAGATATGGAAAACGTCTGCCTATTTACACTCCCAGAGCACTGGGGAACATTAGCATTCATTTAAAGATGTGTTTCTTTGCACCTGACAGAAGTAAGTCTGATATTGGCTCCTTTTTTTGCGCTGGTTTGGTTGCTTTAACTCTTGGGGAAATAATCTGGCTCTTTATCTGCTACGGTTAGGCAAAACATTTAAGTTGTGAGCCATTAAAAAACCTGAAGTATGAGCGGAAAGCTGCTGAAAACACTTCATAGAGCTTTCAGTGAAAATGATCTTGGTTCGTCACTATAAGGAACTTCTTTGCCAATACACAAAGTAATTTGACCCATTGTTGATGGAAAGAGCGTTGCTTTACAGGTGACATTTTGGTGAGGATTAAAAAAACGAGCTTAAATATGACACCCACTTTTGTTTGTCTATCGGGTGCAAGCAGGTGGTAAGGTAGAATAAAAGAATATATGTATATTTTATATTATTAAATAACGTCATGCCTTGTATTACTCTGTATTTCCATAATATCCCCAAGGACTTATCAGATTGGGTCTTATACCATGAACTTAAAGCAGCTTTAATTTATATATTTATAATAATAACAACACATCAAATGACAAAGTAAGAACACTTTATAACAGTGGCTCATAGTATGATCCTACAGAGAAATATCTGAAGCTCCCGGCTCTATTGTGAGTTTTAGCTAATTGTTTAGTGGTTAGGCCGTCACCAGTCTCATAGTGTCATTCTTTGGCTACAGCAGGCTACTGTGTTTATATAAAGAGCTGTACAAATGTTCTTTATATTACTAAACTGCAGAAAAACACAGAAGGTGACAAGCTTGTGAACATATTGGAAACATTTTCAGCTAAAACCGTCAGATATTCCTCTCAAGCGTTGGTAGAGACCTCAGGCGGTGCTAAAAGTAAGACAGACTTATATTCATCAGGTGGACAAAACATGATAATGTCTCTCTGTTACTGCTGGATGTGTAAATGTGCAACTTAAAGGGTATAAATATGTTAATATTGTGTTCACTCCTTGTTTTCGCTGCCCCAAAACAAACAGTTTTTGCCGGTTTAGCATAATTTAGTGCGCGCACATCCTGCCAGTTTACTGCATTAAACCTAGAGGCCATAGAGAGCGATGGAAAGATAACTTCCTGTTTTCTCTGAAAGTTACTCAACAGAATTCAAATAACTTTCTCCTTCACTCTGTTCTTTTCCATTTCCTTGTCCTCTATTTGTTTGATTTTATTAACCATGAAAACATTTAGAATATATCCCTCTCACACCTTTTCTGCACACATACACTCTGCTGCCTGATAAGAGAGGTTTTCACCTGCAAAGGGGTACGTTCACACCTGGTTATAAATAGAAACTGTTCTTTGCCTTCCAGTGAAAGTGTGCATGTATATTCAGAATGTATATATATATGTGTGTGTGTGTGTGTGTGTGTGTGTGTGTGTGTGTGTGTGTGTGTGTGTGTGTGTGTGTGTGTGTGTGTGTGTGTGTGTGTGTGTGTGTGTGTGTGTGTGTGTGTGTGTGTGTGTGTGTGTGTGTGTGGTGTAGTGTGTGTGTGTGTGTGTGTGTGTGTGTGTGTGTGTGTGTGTGTGTGTGTGTGTGTGTGTGTGTGTGTGTGTGTGTGTGTGTGTGTGTGTGTGTGTGTGTGTGTGTGTGTGTGTGTGTGTCTGAGGTTGCAGCAGTGTAACGCAGTAGAGGGCAGAGAGAGAGGGAGTAGATTCTTAAAATAGAGAGTGAGATTGAGCCATGGATTACACACACACACACACACACACACACACACACACACACACACACACACACACACACACACACACACACACACACACACACACACACACACACACACACACCATGTGCAGACTCAAGCGTCAGTGTCTTGCCCTCCTCATCGATGATTGGGTACTCTGTGATGACCTCACGACCCATTCCCCGCCCACTCCTGAACTTCCTCCCTGAGTTCAGCTGGCATGAGTGCTCATGATGTTAATGCATGCTGATAAAAACAATGTGTGTGTGTGTGTATATATAGGAGGGATGGTGTGTGTGTGTGCTGATAGGAGGGATGGAGAGTTTGAGGGTGAGAACTAGAGGATGAGGTGGTATTTTTAGCAGATTTCTTTTTCCTTTTTTTCCCTGGGTGCAATCTGTTCTCTCTGCAGCTTCAGAGGCTGGAAGGAGTCGTTCCTCTCCTCTTTCCTCCTCTCCTCTCCTTGTACATCTGTTGGTCTCAGGAAGCAAATCAAAACAGTAATCTGACCTAATCTCACCATCTGCGATTTCTCCCTCTTTCTCTTCATCCTTTTCGCTTCCCTTTTAAATATTTTATTCACATCCCCCCAAGATTAAAAGATAACCTTCATGACTGAAGACTTTTAATGACAAGACTAATGTTTAATTCATTTTATTTTTACGACAAAACTATACTTTTTAAAAGTCTACTTTTTATATCTTGATCCAAATAAATAACGCTTTGGCACTGTTTTGGGGAAATGAATGACAGATTCAGTGCATAATTGAAATTCCTACAATTTGGCATAACATTATAATAATACCATCTTTGTCTTGTCATCTTTATGCCACTTTAAAAACAAGTTTTCAAAGTTCTTAACAGTAGAAATAACAGAGCAAAAGCAAAATGACTTTTGTATGAGGAGGAATGGTGAAATAATTCTCCAGTTAAAACAGTCAGAAACAAACACATATCAACACATGATTTTCTCAAATCGCCCTTAATGCTTATTATGTATCTACATACTAAATTATACCTCAGCCCATTGTTAAGGCAGTTTTACCTACATTTGTTTTTATTTTGTCATATAATCTTTGGTTTACATGAACGCCATCATGCATCATTTAACCTCTAATAGTGCTGTGTCATAAGCCATACGTAATGTAACCTCTTTAAGAAAATAATAAAGCATTTACAAAACTAATGTCACAAAACAAGCCAAAAGTGTTTCAATCTTAAGGTGACTTTGTTCAGATATATCCAAAGTCTTATAAACCTAATAAGAAAAATCCAAAATATGAAGAAAGAAAATCTCAACTGCTTAAATTTGAGTAAAACTGTCCTCAGCCTATTCAAAAGGTTGTTTTATTAAATCCTGAAATATTGTTTGAGGAGCTGCTACAATACCTCAAATGACTGCAACTTACAGTAATTGAATATTGCAGAATATCTATTGTTTTGTCTAGTTATCTTGTATTTTGATTCCTTTAGAATATTAACCATATTCTAAATGTTTGTATACATGTATCTACAATTATTATTGGGGAAGCAGATGGATTACTGCCACGCTTGTATTGTTATTCATTATTCATTCTTCTTCAATTTCTGTCATATTTGTTTTGTTTTACCATCTGCAGTTCAGCTTTCCCTCTTCTCTGTCTCCGCTGCCTGCTGCTCGTCTACATGTCTCCGTCAAATGTCTATCTTCTTTCCGTCAATATGTGTGCGTTTATTGGACGGCCTTCTCCCAGTTGGTCATTCATCTGAACCAGAGCACGTCTGTCTCCACGACGATCACTCTTAACTGTTGTTATGCCTCCTTGTCAGCATGCCTGTGTGTGTCAGTGTGTGTTTGTGTGTTTGTGTGTGTGTGTGTGTGTGTGTGTGTGTGTGTGTGTGTGTGTGTGTGTGTGTGTGTGTGTGTGTGTGTGTGTGTCCAGGACAGATGGATGATGTATTATGTAAAACAAAGTGATCCCAGTAATGGCCTGCTAAGCTGTCTCCCTCCTCACATCAACACACACACACACACACACACACACACACACACACACACACACACACACACACACACACACACACACACACACACACTCACACTGAGTCCCTAGGCAGCTTGTCTGTAACCGAACTCAGCAGTAACCACATCTATAACGGACCCGGGAGAGAGATGGAGGGAGTGTGAAAGAAAGGCGAACTAGGACAGAAGCGCAGAGAGAGGAGTGTGTGTGGGAGTGAGAGTGGAGGTGGTTCTCTTGTCTTAAGGTTACCCTCGGAAACCATTTATCTTTTTCCGGGGAGATGCAGAGAGGAAGGGAACGGCTGGTTGGATGCTGCTCACTGAGGAGGAGTATTTTAATATGCTGTCCTTCGTTTTAGTGCCCACACATGAAAGTATAAATAGCATGCACACGCACGTATGCATACATAGGCCTCTGGTAGGTGTGGGATGTTTGTGAGGAAGAGGAAGGGAGGAAAGTGGGTGGTGGG
>NW_011351126.1:193688-232525 GCF_000735185.1 Notothenia coriiceps | reverse complement strand
GGGGGGGGGTTTGAGAGGCCGTTGAATGATTAAACATCTCAAGCAACATGATGCAAAATGATCCTTATTTGTACAAAGCATCTCAGTAAGTAAAATCAATGGGCCTTAACAAAGAATATGTGAAACAAAATGTAAAAAGTAACAAAAAAAAGTTTGTAAATTTAAAAGAAATGTTGGTGTGAGACTTTTAAAATGACCATCTTCCTCTGTGTCTTTATCATTCTCTTTTCATATTCCTCAAAAGCTTAAAGAAAAGCTAAAGCACTTCAAATGACCAGAGTAATGTTTATTTTCTTATTTTTCCAGTGCAATAGCTTTACTGTGTAACCTTAAAGCACTGTATGTTTTGAAAGTAATATTCAATAATCAGTGATACATTTAGATTCATACCCATTGACATGTGCACTCACTCCACAGCCACGGGGACCAATGAGAATGAGGAGCGGGTGTTTCGAGAGAGGATTGGCCCTCGCCGGCGACAGGGCGCCGTCCGAAGACGCGTCCATCAAGTCAACGGACACAAGTTCATGGCCACATACCTGAGGCAACCAACCTACTGCTCACATTGCAGAGATTTCATCTGGTAAGGCAACACAAACACATATCAGCCTGATCTGGCGTACCTGCTGCTGAGTTTCATTTAAACCAACCTCCTGTGTGTGTGATCCAACAGGGGCGTGCTGGGGAAGCAGGGATACCAGTGTCAGGGTGAGTACTTTTCTGCAGGAATCCAATTTCGATCATTTATTATTTAAGCAGGAGAACACAAGTGGGATTACATGTTGCTGAAGGACAGCTGTGATTTGGTCTCAAGCCACCTCCGCCCAGAGCCACAGATGGCCTGCATTTCTCCAACAGCATCCACTTTAAAATGCTAATGAGCATTCACTTTTTTAATACATATTTTCTGCAAACATCCTTAAGAATTCAGCTGGGAGTGTGAATCAACTCATATATTTGATACTTAGTCTTTTGCTCGGACGAGGTTCACAAGGAATTATCATATATTATTAATTAATTGTAACTGTCTGATTAGATATTGTAGAGATAATTAAATATGTTTTCATTGAAAGTGATCCAGGGTTTCACTGGATTGTCCAAAATAAATAATATTTATCTGATATCATTTTCTTCAGTTTAAACTGTGTATACTAGAGAAGCACAGATTTACAGTATATGCCGAACAAAGTTATCAATATTTGCCTTGTTGACTGCCATCGACCTACAGGCATATAGAGAATGACATTCACTGGCAAATGTTCCTCTGTTGGTTTGCACTAACTTTGCGATGGCTAAATGTTGTTTAAATTATTTGCGATCAGGGTCCAACAACAGTAGTTAGCATGCTGCTATTGCAGCTGCTGATTCAGAGAACAAGCCACTGGCTGCACACAACACTGGCAAGTCAATTGTCTTTGTAAAAACATTTTTAAATTTAAGTTTCATAAACATTATATTTGTTGGGCTATGAAATTACATTTAAATAACATTCCTCTCATAACTGATATCCTGTTTCAAAGGATGAATAAATAACACATAGAAAACCTAATAAACAACAAAAAACTTGGTTGTCAGCATGGGCATTTGGCCACAGTTTTTTAAACATTGGTATCGGCAAAGTATTTCACAATCGGTGTATCCCTACTGTTAGCAACACTTTGTTGAGGCTTTGTAAAATGAAATGAAACAGTTTAAGAAGTTATGAGATTCTATTATTTAAATTGTTTTAATCAAATGTAATGTGGTTCAGTTAAGTCTGGGTGGTATTAAATCAGCTTAAAAACGAAATTCTACCAGGTCAAAGTAGTGGACACGTACACTTTATTTGACCTAATTTAAGAAAATGTGTTTACGTGCGATGCTGATGCTGTGCTTCCAGTGTGCACGTGTGTCGTCCACAAGCGCTGCCATGAGCTCATCATCACCAAGTGTGCCGGGATGAAGAAGCAGGAGGACACACCTGAGGAGGTACAGGCAAACATCCTAGTACACAGAGAGTATGTTGGTAACACATGAAAAGACTTAAGCACAGAAAGTTAATTGTTTGTTAATAAAGAGTTTATTACATATCCAACACACACAAAGTGAATCAGAAAAACAGAATATGGACAGAAGCACTCAGGCCTTTTGTGAATAAATCTTCCACTTAAGTTAACATGTGTACACTGTGTACTAACACTCCAGCCGCATGCATTATTCCTCCGATAATGTGACAATGACCTCTTTGTAACACCGTCTGTGTGTTTGCGTGTGTCTGTGTGTGTGTGTGTCTCCCTCTGTAGGTGGGTTCACAGCGGTTCAGTGTTAACATGCCCCATAAGTTCAGTATTCACAACTACAAGGTGCCCACCTTCTGTGACCACTGTGGCTCCCTGCTGTGGGGCCTCATGAGGCAGGGCCTGCAATGCAAAGGTGAGTTCAGGTGCAGTGGGGAATTTACACCATCGGCTCACATGCCATGCATTTGAGTGTCAATGTGCTGAAGTCAAAGACTGGATAAAAAAGACGAATGTTTCTTTTTTTATGAAAGAACTTAAGAAATTAAAAGTTCAATTTTCACGACAGGTAAATAATAGATACCAACACATGCCTTTGTATCCCTGCCAATAATTGTTTCATCCTGCTTGTTTTCTAGTGAGTTGAAAAACAATGGTTAAATGTTGGCTCATAGGCCAGAGAACAAGGGAATTCGTTTTTGGAGCACATCCAGGATTTTGTATTACATTTAGAACAAATCTCTGCTTTGTACAAGTGTTGCTCAAAATCATGTATGATCAGGTATCATCCTATGAATATCTGTCTGCTTGTATAAATATTTGTTCTATACTAAGACATGTTTTTAGTAGTCAATTTAAATGTTCAGTCAAGTTACATTTGAAACATTTGATGATTCTAGGGACCTGCTGCCTTTCAAATGTTTAAAATAAAATCAATAATAATACTGTTTAATGTTATATTTTGAGTTGTGTACTGTTGTTATGACCAAGCAAGCGATTATAAGAGGCCACCTTGGCTTTCAGATTTTTTTAACCCCAACAAATGTATTAAGAAAAATAAATCTTAAAAGATGAATTGATAATGACAATTAATAAATGCAATTCTATATACAGTAAATTCAGCCTCTAAAGAGGTAAGACATGCTGCAACGTGTGAGGTTTTCACTCTCACAGCTGTTTCCAAAACACCATTCTAGTGTTTTACTGGCTGAAGTTAACTTATCATAAATAATTTAAATCTTTGATATATTAACTTAACTTTATATTTCCAAAGTTAAAACCCATGGGTACACAGGTACAGTATGATTTATAAGTCTATGGTATTTTAATTAACACCAATTTGCTCTTGATTGCATTTGCCAGTGGAGTTTGATGTCTTTAACTAAAAGGCAACATTTGTATTAAAAGGCCAGTATTTCCTGGGTTAAACTGCACCATTTCCTGTGTTTCTGTTGTCCTGTAGTGTGTAAGATGAATGTGCACAGGCGGTGTGAGTCCAATGTAGCTCCTAACTGCGGTGTGGATGCCCGAGGAATCGCCAAGGTCCTGGCTGACCTCGGAGTCACGCCTGACAAGATCTCCAACACCGCACTGCGCAGAAGGAAGGTAACAAGTCATTCTCACAAATACAAATATTTCCATTGATATTTACAGGTTTTATTTCAACATTTGAAACATATTTTGCAGTTCATACCAATAATTTTGTTATTTTTTATTTCTAAATAAATTGTACATTCATCCCTTGTTAAATATTGAAAAATAAAAACCTGTTTCCCTCCTAGTACTTGCCCAGATTTGGCAACAAATTTGGGGTCTCATTTAAAAAGCAATCAGTAATGACAGATAGCAATCACATGTGTACAACTGCGAATTAAGGACATTTAAAAAAAAAAACATCGGCTATATAAGGGATTTACGGGCTAAAATCACAATTTGTTTTGCTAAAAATGAGTTCAAATAATAATTTGATAAGGGCATGATAAGGTTGATCCAACCTTGCAAAATAGAGAAACGTGCTTCCTTGAAAAACAAAAACACAACATTTCCAATTATCTATGTGTTAATTTGTTATCCATTATGATTTTGTACGTTCCATTACCATGAAACGGGATTTCTCAGAAACGTTGATGTTCTTGGAATGCAGAACATATTCCAAAATATTTTGGATGAACTGATTATATTTCGGTTGTCTCATGTTAAGGTCACTGGGACTTCACTAATATTTCGGTTGTCTCATGTTAAGGTCACTGGGACTTCACTAAACACATTTTTGTCTATTATCACTGAAGCATTTCTATGCTAATAATGACAATTTAACAAAAATGTAAAATACAATAAAATGACGTGATGACATTTTGGAAAGACATGGATGCAATCTGTGACCGGACTGGTTGGCGGAGGCATATAGCTGCAAAGCTGTAACTAGAAACTCTGAGATTAAGTTATTTTTGTACAATCATGTGTTTTTTCTTGTTAATGTATCACTTAAACTGTTTTTCGTAAATGTATGGCTTTGTACAACATTTTTTATCCTGCTTCAGTGTATTTTCTGGAGATGCAAAGTAACTCCCTTTAGCTGAGATGCTGAGATTGATCTCCCTGACTCATGTAAAGGATTTGAAGATGTTGTGTTCCCCTCTCTCCAGTTGACTCCAGGGCAGGACCCTCCCCAGTCTCCTCCTGAGCTCTCCCAGACTGAGGACAACAGCTTCAGCCAGACAGCTGTCCCCACCTCCCCCTCACAGCAGGGTAACGCTGAACACAACACACACTCAGTCAAAAAAAACAAAGCTTTGTTGTAAACAGGCATTTCAAAGCTCTTTGGAATGCATTCTTAGCAGCATGTGGTTTTAACGTGTTCATTTGACCTGTAAGAGGTAGTGTTTCCATTTCAGAAATGATATTGATTCTCTCTTTAAGAACTCAGTGGTAGAATGTGGTGTTGTCCTTGTAAATATATACTTACATTATCAAAGAATGTTGCCCCACCGCCTACAACCATTTGTTTGTCACAGTTAGTCATCGTCCTCTCACACTTTGCAAACCGTGAAATAAAAGTTTACTTTGTCTATTGTGGAATATTTCCAATTTTTTATTTTCTTTAATGCAGCCTAATGTTGAGGAACAAAAACACAACGCACTTCTGCTGTTTGACCACCCTGATCAGGTTAACTGTAACTGATTCATCCCAGGAGGTTTCAACATAGGGTTAGGGTTGATCATTATGAATCTAATCATCTTAATTATAATGAAATGTTAGATTTGAACAATAAGCAGCATCTCTTTAAAAACACATTGCACAACGGGCTGACTGTAGAAAAGACACTAAGCCTGTTTTACGCTGATGTCTTATTATATGCTTTTCCGTTGACACCCACAGACTTGGCACAGTTAGTGCGCCTGCAGGACGCGCTGTCGCTCGACCAGCAGGGACCCCAACACACTTCTTCCTCCTCCTCCTCCTCTTCCTCCTCCTCCACCACCTCCTCCTCATCCTCCTCCTCGGCAGGCAGGGAGAATGGACAGATCCAGAGAAGGACCCTCAAGGACTTCAACTTCATCAAGGTTCTCGGCAAAGGCAGCTTCGGCAAGGTGCGGCCACACGGAGAAGGCGTTTGAGGGGGATGTTTGTTTGTTTACTGCTTATTTTGTTCATAATTGAAACAGTGTTTTTTTAACCGCCTGTTCATAATTATTCATAATAGGCATCAGGGACCAGAATAGAACAATGCACATGTCAATTATGTTGTACGGAGGCAGATGTCTTTACACGTTACATTTCACTGCATACCAAACCAAACAGCAAACCACCCTTTTAAAGCTTTACAACTTTAGTTTATAACACTGCATTTATCAATATTTCTATATTAACAACTAAACGCAACTCTGCAGTTCCTCTGTGTTTTAGCACCCATTGGTTTGTTTTAGTCCACTCTAACCACTTTTATTGTGCTTCTTTCTAGCAGAACGCAACTGTTTTTAGCAAAAAAACGTAAACTAGCAGCAAACAGCTGACAGACAAGGTTAGCTAACAGCTGGTGAAGATTAAGTAGCTAAAGTGGACACCAAAATCGAATAAAAAAAAAAAGAGTGATATTGAATGTCCGTTCTCTAAATGGCTGTAAATGCATGCTAATGTGTTTCTGTGTCTGTTGGTTGTGTAAATAGTCAACAATTTTCTATCTTTGTATTTACACCTTGATGTCCTTGAACACAATCAGTACTTGACTCTTTCAAGAGCACCTATTCTTATCCTTCATGTCCTATTTTCCATAAACTGAATGGAGCATTTTATCAGATGTTTTTCAGGGCAAATTTGTCTTACCGTGCCGCCTTCGTTTCCAACTATCATCAGTTTGAAACGGTTCAGATTCAACTGAACCTCCTGACTTGACATCTCCTTATTTATTTATTTTCCAGGTGATGCTGGCTGAGCTGAAGGGGACAGAGGAAGTTTTCGCTGTCAAGGTCTTGAAGAAAGACGTGATCCTGCAGGACGATGACGTGGACTGCACCATGACCGAGAAGCGCATCCTGGCACTTGCCCGCCGACACCCCTACCTCACCCAGCTGTACTGCTGCTTCCAGACACGGGTAGGAGCGCCCGGCACACACACACACACACACACGCACGCACGCACGCACGCACGCGCACACACACACACACACACACACACACACACAGAAGGGACAGTTTGATAGTTTTCTCTGTCTCATACTTTGTCTTTATCTGCAGNCTCTCTCTCTCTCTCTCTCACACACACACACACACACACACACACACGCACACACACACACACCACACCACACCACAACACACACACACACACACACACAGAAGGGACAGTTTGATAGTTTTCTCTGTCTCATACTTTGTCTTTATCTGCAGGACCGTTTGTTTTTTGTTATGGAATATGTGAACGGAGGCGACCTGATGTTCCAGATTCAGCGATCCAGGAAGTTCGATGAGCCTCGCTCTCGTTTCTATGCCGCAGAAGTCACCTCAGCCCTCATGTTCCTGCACCGCAACGGGGTCATCTACAGGTAAACACCCCCAACACCACCTTACTCTTTTTCATCCCAAGACATCTAAAGTCTTTGTGAAGCTTGAAATAACTAATAGATTCTTCATAGTATTCACATTCGGTCTGGTGTTAGAGTTCAATCCTCATTGGTAAGTTCAGAAAAGTTACAAATATTTCAAGGCTATAAAACATTTTTGAGGAATATCTTATCTTCTCAGGAGCATACCAGAAGGGGCATGACAACATGGTTCACACTTACATTACGTGGTGATTCTCAAGTTTTTTTTCTCACATTGCTTGCTCACTTCTCCCTGAGAGTCCAACTGTTATAAACCAGATGGTGCTCATTCTCTCTCTTTGTGTCTTCCTCTCCCAGGGATCTGAAGCTGGATAACATCCTGTTGGATGCAGAGGGACACTGTAAGCTGGCAGACTTCGGCATGTGCAAGGAGGGCATCAAGAACGGCGTGACCACCACAACCTTCTGTGGCACGCCTGACTACATCGCCCCTGAGGTGAGCTGAGCTTTTCACAGGACGCTGAACGTTATATTTCTGTTGTCTTAGTACATTTACACAGTTTAATGTCACTGGTACAGCTGAAGCTCAGAGTTATTTCCTTATCTATTAATCTGCCAATGTTTTTGAGATTCAAGCGACCTTTTTTTCTAACTTTGTTCCTATTTCCTATAACTTTGTCTTTCCTTTCCTTGATTTTATCATTCCTTCCTTCTGCCTTTTCTTTTCTCAAATTGGAGCCAAAATAACTGCAGTTTTATTTTTACTTTAAATAGTTTTACTGGTAACTTTTCATCTCTTTCGGTACAAACGTGTGTAATGTAGTTATTTTACCAACCTGATGTGGCTCCTTCCTTTTTTCTGCCATTGAAGCTATACATTATGTTTTATTTTGTCCTTCTTGTTGTTTTCCTTCTTTAAATGACCTAGTTCAGCTACAAAAAATGTGACATTAGAAGTTATTCAGTTGCAAAGCCAGTGTCTGTAGAGTATCTGCGTTGTAGTATTTTGTATTTGCTGTCCTCCATGTTGACCCTCGTGTTGCTGGCCTCAGATCCTTCAGGAGCTGGAGTACGGAGCCTCGGTGGACTGGTGGGCTCTGGGCGTGCTGATGTACGAGATGATGGCCGGGCAGCCTCCGTTTGAAGCTGATAATGAAGATGACTTGTTCGAGTCGATTCTCCATGATGACGTCCTCTACCCCGTGTGGCTCAGCAAAGAAGCAGTTTCTATCCTCAGAGCGGTAAGAGTCTTTTCGCCGTGACACACCACTTCTAACTTTTTCTTTACAGGATTAAAGTTTTTAGTTAAAGGCCAATTCAATTACCTCCAAGAGTGCATAGGACCTCGAAGGCACATTTTAAATAATTTAAATCAGTACATTTTCCCAATCAGATTATCTACTGTAGGGAAATGCCCTGTTTGGAACTTGTTTCTAATCCCATTACTTTTAAGACTTTTCAATACCAAGACAGCATGAATACAAAGTGGCAGTTTTTGGACATATTGGGTTAATGAACTGTCACTTTTTTACTCTCAAATACAACCATTCAATCTGAGTAGAAGAGCTTAAGTTAGCCAAAAAACAAATTTCGGGATTTCTTTTTCATTCCGAGAAGGTCTTTCGACAATAATTTGATCTCTTTTTAAATATTTTCGGGAATCATAAAGGACTCGTCTATAGTTCTAGATTTAAAAAAACGTATTGTAAATAAAAAAATGTATATGCCCTTTTTATATAGCACACAAAATAAATAAACATATATTTATATAAATATATAAATATTTGGTTCAAATGAATCAAAGCATTTTGTCATTCCAGGTATCTTTGTCTAGAAAAAATGACCAATTCAAAATATGTTTTCATCCAGGTGTTTAAAAGTGTTTTTTAGGTGTTATTCTACCGTACATACCAAATGTTTCTTTCCTTCTGAAAATCAGATGCTCCAATATTTTTGAGTAAAATATATTGACCTGAATTTAATGCTAACACATAGAAGGTGCTTACTAGGGCTAGGTTATGTATTTTTTGATTTGACACACTTTCAAAGGCTAGATGTTTTGTATTGTCCTTTTTCATATTCATATTTCTATCCTACACGCTCAAATCAGACTCATTCAAAATGCACTCAACACAGAGGTGTTACGATCCTCTGTGCTCTGATACAGAGGAGAATAAAAAAGTCAGTCAAAGAGGTGAAGGTAGTAACAATGTGATCATAAAATCATAGATCCTGAAGTGCTCTTACAATACTGAACAGACTACAGAACAAAACAGACACAGCTCTCAGTCACAGTAAATAAATAACACCAGCACTCTGCTGACCTGTTTCATCTCTGTTTGTGCCACGGAGCCATTAATGCCTCAGCTCTATTATTAGCACTGAAATGCTTTTTGCTCAACCTCATCGTTCTGCTTCTGCCCTCATCATTTTATGCATGAAACCACGGCTCAAGCAGGGTTGGTTTTTTCAGAAGAGATATTTGGAAATCAAAAGTGTGCATTGTGTTTGTTTGTTTGTTTTTAGTTCATGACTAAGAACCCGGCCAAGCGTCTGGGCTGTGTGGTGACGCAGGGCTGCGAGGAGGCCATCAAAACCCACGCCTTCTTCAGAGAGATCGACTGGGTGCTGCTGGAGCAGAGGAAGGTCAAACCACCCTTTAAACCCCGAATTGTAAGTAACATGTGCACACACACACACACACACGCGCACGCACGCACGCACGCACACACACACACACACACACACACTGTTTTATTAACTTTAAATCTAATACAACTCTGACAATCTATTGGTTTCCATGTACATATGGATGCATGTATTGTAAATGTAAGGCAATCATTTAGATTTCTTTCTGATTCTAACTAAAAAAATAACTCCAAGATTTAAATATCTTTGGAAAATGCAGAATGTAAAGATTCTATTCTCTACACATCAAAAAGTATTGTGTGTCCTGCTGCCTGAACACGCAGCTTGCCGTAAAACACGGTGAGAACATCTCACAAAATGTCCTCAAAAGACAGGAAATGCAAATAAGCCACTGCGTATGTATCCTGTCCTCAAATCACACTTATTGTCTTTTATATTTGATTTTATTTAATTGAATATAGGGCTGTTTTGTGTAAGGAAAAAGTTCAACTCTGTTGCATTCAAATAGCTTGTCTTATTTTACATAGAAATCCTTCCAGGAAAGTATCAAAGAAAGTTTTGTTGTTATGGTATCACGTTGTCTTGTTGGCGCGGCTATGGAAATATCTCCAGTCAAAATATTGATGTATGAGGAACTAAGAAAGAAAATTAATAAAAATAAATAACTACAATCTGTTATGCAGTAAAAATACATTCCCATCCTGTTGGTCATTGTATTGGCCCTTTAATGATACACTCACAAAAAGCAAGCTGGTCATTTCAGAGTTTTATTTTAATAAATAAGTGTCACATTAGCAAATGCGCTCTCCCAGTTAGCTGGGATGAGAGAAATACTGAATAAAAGATCAAGATAAAGAACCTTATATCTTTTATTTCCACCCCTTAAACAGAGTTTAACAGAGTTTAGTCTACATACATAACCTCATATATCGAGGGTCTCTTACGGCCTGCTGCAAATTGATAGTTGAAAGCTGATTTTCAGGCAGAAAAAGACAAACTCAAAGGCAGATAAGCCTAATATAACACTGAAAGGCCTCATATAGGATAACCATAAATGAGTAGGGTTAAACTGGGGTTTTAATCCTCTCATAGATTTATCTCCTGTTTTGTAGTAGTGCCACACATGTACTGTAACAATGTCTTCACACAAAGGTAATGAGTGAAAGTCGTCAGAAGGTGTCGCTCTAATGTAACTTTTAAACACAAAAAGCTTGGTGACGCTTCTTTCTCTGACGTCCTTCTCTCTGTGTGTGTGTGTGTGTGTGTGTGTGTGTGTGTGTGTGTGTGTGTGTGTGTGTGTGTGTGTGTGTGTGTGTGTGTGTGTGTGTGCGTGTGCGTGCGCCTCTGCAGAAGACAAAGCGAGATGTGAATAACTTTGACCAGGACTTCACCAAGGAAGACCCCGTGTTGACGCCCACGGACGAGGCCATCATCAGACAGATCAACCAGGAGGAGTTCAAAGACTTCTCCTACTGCGCCCCCGAAGAGGCGCAGACCTAACGCGCACACACACACACACACACACACACACACACACACACACACACACACACACACACACACACACACACACACACACACACACACACACACACACACACACACACACACACATACACTCACACACACACTGATCCAAGAAAACAAAATCCTACACGCACGTATGCACACTTTGCTGACACTTATACATGTGTAGAACCATAAATCCCTTTACAAAACACACACACACACACACACACACACACACACACACACACACACACACACACACACACACACACACACACACACACACACACACAGTCCTTTACTTTGAAGCTATTGGTTGTTGTTACTTTTTGGAATATTCTTTACTTGCATTGTGTTGTACTTGTTGCCTGGGTTTATTATGAATATAAATATGACTATGAATATACACATCCGCACATGCTCTCACACACACTTTAAATACTGATTTACAGATAAACCAACACTACAATCTTGAACTTTACTCTAACACGCTCACTGTACATGCTCAGACAACCCAAACAAACACACACGCAGACACACGCGCACACACACACACTCTGACACTGCTTCTCTCCCCGGCACCAGGACTGTGCAGTGGGTGCTGGGCAGAGGCCTGTATATAGCCTGTGTTGAGTGGCTGTATTGTGTTGGTATCGTCTGCTAGTAAAAGAGAGTCGTGGCGCATGGACAAGTACCCTACCTGTGTTAATACTGTCCTTATCATGGACCAGTTAGGGCCAAATACCCTTGTGCAATACCCTGACTATCAATATATTTTATTTGTTGTGATATTTTTGTCTTTTTTTTCTCCTCAAAATGTGCAGTATGATTGAACTGTTGCGCTCATCATCCTCCTGTCTCGTGTGTATAAAGTGAATGTCGAGCTTACAAGTTACAGGCTATTCAACTAATTATGTGGAGCAGAGTGTTACAGGCGGCCTGTGTAGCAGCGTAAAGCCCGATTTCCAGCTCTGTCATCCATCTGCTACTCAGAGTGCGTGTCTGCCCGTGGGCGTTTTCTTTTTTCTTTGTCGTGAATGTACATTTTCGTACGTGTGAATGCGTGATTTTTTTTTTCTTGCTCCTTGTTGGTGTGTGACTTTTCGTCCTCAACATTTCTGTTTCTATAGTTACCATCAGTGTTTTCAGCTCCCCCTCCCCTTCCTTCCCATCTCCTCCAAAGCACCAGTTTCCCTTTCCTGCCTCCATCAGCCATCTCACTCAGCCAAAACCACTCTGACGTTTTAATTTTCCAGAATGGCTTTTCGTTCTTATTGCTATCTTTCTTTTTTATTATAGTAATTATTATTATTAATATTATTGTAAAGTGTAACTGGAGGAAATATTTGTCTATAATACTATAACTATACTATCATAGGTCTGTTACAGCCGGGCGAAAAGAAATGTGGAAAACCAGCAGCTGAATTACCTCTCATTTCAATCACACACATAGACAAAAGCACCACATACAGACTCTCTCCTTCGCCTGATCTTTCTTCTTCTTCTTCTTCTTCTCACTCTTTCTTACAAACACACATGCACACACAGAGGAGGACTGTTGTCGCGCGTACTGTACAGTGATCTGAAGGCCAGCTGATGGCTCTGTGTGCAGTAGAGTCGGTGTGTAGTGAAGCTTCGTGCACCCAGGGGTAGGGCTGTTCCTGGTCACACTATCTTACTCTGTGCCAAAATGTAGTGCAACAGCCAGGCTAGTCCTGTCTGGTCTGATTCCAATAAAAACACTGAGCTGTCTACATCACTCCACCGTGTCGTCTTTCCTTCCTCGTTTTTCAAAAATGGATTTCTCTGCATGCTAGAGGCAGATCTGTTCTGTGTGGGATGCTTCAACGTTTGTGTGAGAGCAGAAGAAAGGGGAGGGGGGAGTTGAGAGAGGGAGGGGAGGCTGATGCTTTTCCTGGCCAGCTGACCTATCATCATGCTCGCCTTTGGGGGTTCCTGTAGGTGATGCACATGCTGAGGGGAGAGGAGGCACTCGCTGCTGAAGTCATCTGTGCTGCGGGGATCACTTGCCTCGTGACATTTGGCAACACTAATTGCCTTTCTGAGTAATTAGACTACCTGTGATGGTGTAAAGTTGTAGCGAGGAGATTCCCTGCTGTGCTGTGAACTCCTACAGCCTCCATCTCGCTGAGCCACCATGGCCCCGGATAGAGACGCCTGTTGGACATGATGACAGCCGACAAGGAGAAGAGAAGGTCAGTGTTGCATCTTTACAGTATGTTCTGAAATGCTTTTGAAAAACATTCCTATTTATTTATTTTGCTTTAGTTTAATTATTTTGTGCAAGTTATGTCGGTGATGAGGTCAGCCCAAAGACGGTGTGGCCACGGGGGCATCTGAATCATGACCACAATGCACTGCTGAACTTCCCTCTCTGTTCATCAGAGGAACTATTCACCTCCTTTAAAGAAAAGTAACAACAGCACATTGGAAAAATACATGTAAAACTCATGCAGTACAACTATGAAGTAAAACTTTGAAAAAAAGCTTCACTTTAGCTGTAAAAACCTAATCTATAAAACGTCAAAGTAATTATGCTTCTGGAAACCAAACATTTTTTATTTTGAAGTCTCAAGCGTCATCTTCGTTGAATGTTTCCATTTATGTGGAGAAATTCTCTACAGTCTCATGCGATAATGTTACTGAGAAGTTGTATCAGTTTAGATCATGCTGAAGTTATAATCTGAATCTGCAAAATTGCATTTCGTGGTAAACCAAACTTTAGTAAAAAGTAAATGAAAGTACTTTTTGAAATGTAGTAGCCTATAAAGTAAAAAACCAAGTCCCTCATAGAGTGTTGCAGTAAATGCACTTTGCTTGGCAATTCTAACTTAGACTCATTGAAAGTATAAACATCTATGTATTCATACAAATAGCTGTAACAAAACACAAACAAAGAAGACATTTCTGTTGTACTCTATAATTACAATTTTTTTTTAACAGTTCCTCTATGTTATAATGCAGTGAGTTTTATCAACACGACTTTAGTTTTGAGAGTTTGTTCCCGCCCTCTGTCCTCTGCAGGGCGATCAGCCGGGAGGCGGCCAGACGGAGGCGACGGGTGGAATCTGAGGTGTTTGAAGATTTGTCTCGCCTCCTGCCGCTCCAACAGTCTGTCCGAGATCACCTTGACAAGCCCTCAGTGATCCGCCTCACTCTCAGCTACATCCGCATGCACACACTGCTCACAGGTACCAACGGGCCTCACACACACGCATTACACGTGTTGAAGATTTTACAATAAAGGCGTAAACATCTAAGACAGGTCATAACCAGACGGGTTTCTAAATCATACAAAAGCTAGCAAGAATATATATTTACGCATTTATTTATTATCAGTTTATACTTAAGCTAAATAAATAGGCTACTGCTGTATATTTTCGCATTATTAAGATAAAAGGTTATATATAATAGAGAGGGCATATAGCCTACTTTCAGCCTCACAGTTCAGTTCCTTAAAATCAATCGTCATAGATCACTTCATCTTAATTATTTTTGAAAAAATATATTCCCATTACTAATTTAAAGATGCATATTATTAAAAAATATATAATCCCAACCAAAAACCTTTTTTTACTTTAAATACAGAAATGAAGTAAGTTTTGAAACAAAATAAAACCAAGGGGGGATCAATCCATGAAGAGTCACATTAAAATCCCAAATCAATATTTGATAAGCTCCTTCAGGTTTGCAGAACATTTGGGAACTTGTACAGATCCTTTATATGTATTACATTGTAATGGTGAAATTGTGTGCACCTCTAGTAAGTATTCTGATTTATAATTGAAATGTAACAATATGTTCTGCTGTGGAAAAAAAACACTTGTGATAACCTGTGGTCACAGACTGGCGGGTTTGAGCTGTTAGACTGAGGAAGTCCTCAGCATAACACACACACACACACACACACACACACACACACACACACACACACACACACACACACACACACACACACACACACACACACACACACACACACACACACACACACACACACACACACACACACAATATGCCACATAATTTGTTCGTAGCTCCAATGAATGTTGCACGCACTAAACATGTATATTGAGGTAATTTTTCAAAAAAGGGACTCATTGACAAAAATTCATAAATAAATCAGACCGCACTATAATTCAAAACCCTTCCTTTCTCTCGCTGTTTCAGGGAAGACAGGGACCAAAGCAGAGGCCAGTCACAAAGTAAAATGTGGACAGGTGACAGATGATCAAATGGTTCGGCATGAGTTCAACGGAGGATGTGGCGAGGAAGAGGAAAAAGAAAGGTATGATGCAGACGCCTCGGAAGAGACAAACATGTACCTGAGGATCCTGGAGGGATTTCTGATGGTCTTGTCCACAGAGGGAGACATGATCTACCTGTCTGAGAACGTCAGCAAGTACATGGGCTTGACACAGGTAGACACACCCACACACATTTCTACACAAGATAGTAATAAGTAATGTTATACATTTAGGATGCAGGATTTGCATTTAAATATGTACTTTAAATCTTCTGATAGGCTGAGCTGATGGGACACAATATATTTGAGTTTTCCCACCCCTGTGACCACGAAGAACTCAGAAATAATCTACGTGTAACAGCAGGTGTGTGTTGAGAATGTGACAAGAATTGATGTTCAGTTTTGGTTGTACAGTATGTTTTTTTTTTAAGGTGAACATACATATTTAAGCAGGTTTGTCTCTTCAACTTTTTGAATTGCTTGTTTTTAAGAGGAAGTTTGGAGCGGTGAAAAGAGGGACTTTGTCATGAGGATAAAAAGCGCTCTGACACACAGAGGAAGAAGCGCCAACCTCAAGTCAGCTACGTGGAAGGTTAGTGAGAAAACAATACCACACAAAAACCTGAAGCACCACACAGTTTCTCATCTCTTTTTTTGTCTGAGTTTAAATCCCTCTCTCTCTGTTTGCTTAGGTTCTCCACTGTCAGGGCCGATCCAAGGTGTGTGTCGCCCCGTCTTCAGTTTCCTGCCTTCTGCTGACCTGCCAGTCTCTGCCCCTCTCACACACACTCCTCAGCACACAGACCTTCACCAGCCAGCACAGCATGGACATGAGGTTCACATACTGTGACCAGAGGTGATTTACACAAATACATACACACAATTATTTAAATATGCAGCTTTTATGCAGCTACCTACTGTCTTGTACGTGTTTGTACCTCTTAGTACGTAACCACTTAGATGTAGTGTTACCCTGCTCATGTTCTACTTTACCACAGTGGTGTAAAAATGTGTTTAAAACGCGGAATCAATTTGACTTTTATTTGTAAGGAAGGAAGAATTTAGATTGTATTTTGAAATGTAGGTTGTAAAATTATCACCAATCTGGGGTGAACCTTGGTATTTGAGCCTTTGCAGAACATTTAAATGCACAATAACCTATATGACACACTACAGGAAAAGGAAAACCCCAACAAGCATAATAGAATTTTGGGGGAAATACAAGACAAGTAGAATATTTCCATTCGATGGATTGAGATTTAATATTTCTAAATGTTTTATAGTCATAAAGCTTTCTTGAAGATCCGAAACAAACTGATACAGAATATACATATACTGTATATGGAATCTTGATTTTAAGGGGTTAATTTAGCGTGACAATAGAAATTAAGAGAAATATGACTTCTCCTTTTACCTTCTCCTTTTTGTTATTTTAGACCTACAATTGCATAATATCAGTGAGCCTTAATCCTATCTGTGGCTGCTGCTGAATACAAAGTACATTTTAAAGATGAGCTTATCAGGCAGAATATTTGTAAAACAAATTCACTGTGTTACTTCTTCATGTGTTTGCAGAATGACTATGCTTCTAGGTTACAGCACTGAGGAGCTGCTTGGCCGCTCCATCTATGATCTCTGCCACACACGGGACACAAACTGTTTGACCAAAAATCATTTCAACTGTAAGTAGAGATGCACACACACATTAGACCCTTGTAAATACCTGATTTCACCTCCCTCTCTCTCTCTCTCTCTCTCTCTCTCTCTCTCTCTCTCTCTCTCTCTCTGCAGTGTGTTTTAAGAGCCAGTCGGTCAGCGGTCGGTACAGGATGCTGGTGAGAGGTGGAGGTTATGTCTGGGTGGAGAGTCACAGTGCCGTCATCCCCAACGCTCGCTCCTCCAAGTTCAGGCCAGGCACCAACCAGCCACTGTGCATCCTCTGTGTCACCTATGTCCTCAGGTGTGTGTGTGTGGCCTCTGGTTTAAAGGCACTTTCACAGTTTCAACTCACTTTATAGAGCTATATCTATCTAAATAAACATTTTGTCACCTTCATTTATAACCATGTTAGTGGTGTGGCTCTTGGGATGGCAATGCTGTTCAATCTACATCTTACAGTCGGTCCGGATAGAAAAATCTGCGTGATGGATTGAATTTTGATCATTGAAACAGAAGGATGAATCCTGCTCACTTGTTCTTCCAGTGCCCTGTGAGGGTCACATTTGTGTTTTCGTGTCAGATTTCTAATCAAGTATTTTTGGTAAAAGTTTCCCTTTGTCCAACACATTGTATTCCCTAACAAATATTCCCATAAGCCTCAGCTGTATTTTGTGTTAAGTGGTTCTTTTCAGCATGCTTACAGGCTAAATGATTGTAGTGAATATGATGAACACACCTGCTTAACACTGCCTTGTTTGCAATTATCTCGATAAAGCAATGCATTGTGCTTATTGTGCAACATCTTAAATTCAGCTGCAAAACAATAACATGCTTAAGATAAGAAAAATGCTTAATTTATGCTATCCTTCTTCAAGACTGATGGTCTAAACATCACCAAACATCAACTTTGTCACCTCATTCAACTATTTTATATACATATCACGTGAAGGAACATACAAGCAGCTCCCTTACACAACTAATAAAAACATTATAAGACGGAAAATGTGATAAAAAACACACGCCCCAGGAACCCTGTGGGCTGGAACAAGCACCAATAGGCAACGAGGAGCATTGCATTACAATTACACGAGAAAAAGGAATCAAAGCCACACACTCACAGTATCCTCTTTTCTGCCCCATTGATACGGACTGTAGACAACTACCTAATTTTCCAACAGTGATTTGAAACCGTTTATGAAGGCACTGAAAAATGCTGGCAGGGGCTTTATCTGTTTGTCTTTGCCAAAAGGCTCTTTGCTTTTGTTTGAAAAGATGTGTGCCCATACAATGTTGCTCTTTGGCCTTTATTACCATGCTACAGGTCAAGGATTCACGTCACTGCAAGTTGATTTTCATTACATGATGAGATTAAAGGCATTCGTTGTTTTCAGTAAACTGGAGCATATGAAGCTAACTAGTCATGGTTGGATTTAGTCTCTATAATGTGAGATAATAGTCAAACGCCTCCCCCCAAACCCTAAAGATATTCGATTTACTATTATATAAAGCAGAAATGACCGGCAACTTCACAGATTTGAGACGCTAGAGCTGGAAAGTGTTGAACATTTTTGATAGATAACTTTACCTAATAGATTTGAAGGAGTGTTTGCTATTAGTTTGAACTGTTTTTGTCAGAGATCTGTTATTTTAAATAGATCAATGCTATATTCATATGTGTCCACAGTGGAGTGGAGGAGCCGTCCTTGCAGCTCTCTTTGGACCAGACTGTCCATATCTGAGCTGAGTCTCCTTTCTGAAGAAACAACACCTCTTTACTTTTGTCTGCAAATCATTATCAGTTATTTTAATTGATCTAACTTTTATTAAATATGAGACCTTGTTTTTCAAAAAAACTTGCTGTGTGTGGTTTTGTCATACTCATCTGTGTGGTATTTGGAAACATCTTTGAATATTTGAACCATGAACTACAGTTTAACCATGTACATTTTAAGCAGTTTTTTTTTTTTACATTAGATACATTTTGATAGTTTATGCAGGCTACTAAATTCCAGTTAGGTCGTATTAGTTGCACAAGCACAACTTCTGTCCTCCTTAAAAGAAAACCAAAACCTTTAGGTGTAGACTGTGGTTGACAGACAGTTGACGGGGCGTAGTGAGAGACAACATTTGCCGACGAAAGCAGGCAGTTTGACTTTTCCCTGACCTCTCTGGGCCTGACCCTACTTCCTGTATGGTTTCCGTCTGGGCCACCTGACACGTGGGGCAACATCTGAGTGTCAAACATAACAGCACAACACACACACAGACACACACACACACACACACACACACACACACACACACACACACACACACACACACACACACACACACGTATATATAGAGATATGCATTGTGCTGATGAGGAGATGTGAACAGACGCAAGCAAAGCCACAACTTCCTGAATAGAGACATTCGATTGAAAAGTTCTCGTGGGAACCTTTTAAACTTTTTACCTTTCGGCCTCTAAATTCACACACACACACACACACTACACATGCACACATATACCAAAATACACACTATTTCAAGTTTCACTTCAGCTGGCTTGACTGGTGTTGAAAGGAATTGGAATAAAACAATAAGAAAAAAAGGGAAACGTTATAATAAAAAAGTTTTGAAACTACAGCACAACATTTATGCCACAATCAAAAAGGAAAAAGGCCATTAATCCGTTCAGGAATGTAGCTACAGAGAGGTTGGAATACCTGGTTTTGCCAGCACTTAAAAACAATGCAGGTCAATGTTGGTTACTGTAAATAATCCAGAGAGAGCAGAGTTCTGAGGAAACTGGGAAAATAAATCCAACCTATCTGCACGGCACAATAACTAACATGTAGCTTTCAATTGTTTTAATAACGTTTCTGTGGGTGCCTCTGTTGGTATGAAGGCTTTGGACATCCATGGATTTATATTTTCATCTTCACTGCACTAAAGAATGAAGGGAAAGAATCTTGCTCCATCTAGTGTTTAACTGTCCTCAGTGAAACAAAGTCTGCATGGCTGGATGGTGGCCATATTCCTTATACGACAGTGTCATGGGAGATAGATAAAACTGTTATTTCAGGGGGCAAATTTGACCTAAAAAAACAAGCTGGTACAAAGTGTGTTCACATTCAAAGGTCAGAACTCGCAGCTGTCCCATCTCAAATAAAACCAACTTTTTACATGGAGTTAGAGTTCCCTTAGCAATCAATAGCTTTGTTATAGTTATAGTGTGAATAAAAGTGAGACAACAAACATGCATACACATAATACTTATGGAATAGAATAGTATCCGTAACATACCTATAAACAAAAAAACCTGAAAATGCGATTTTTGGGTAAAAATACTTCCAACAGCTGTTTTAACTCGTACAGGAATGTGAAAAACGTGGAGCAAAAATAGCCCATGAGTCAGCGTGTCAGTTGACAGGTGAAGGCCAACAGTTAAGAAAAGCTCTCTTTAAATCTACATACTGTCACTTCTAATCCTAAAATAATGTAGTCTTTTTGCTTTTCATATACGTATTTTACAATTGTTTGACTTTATTTGATTATCTTAACTATTATGATTCACTCTGAGAGATTTAAAATGTAATTCTAGGTGTGTATCGTAAAAACAAATCACAGAGAATCTTAAAAATATACACACACGTTTATGAAAGTTGGGGATCCAAGGAGTGTTAGAACCAGGCGTGAGCATTTATTCAATCATATTAAGAAGTTGTTTGGTTTTTTCAAAGTCAACATTTTGAAAATTAGAAGAGCAAATATGGAAAGTGTTTAATTTTCTAAAATGCTAAATAAATATAATAAAAATGTGAGCACCTGTTCCCCTGATGGCCTTTTTATTTATTTTTTTACATATAATCGGTTAGTTAAGCTTTGTCCTTGAGCCAATTCTTCAATCCTCAACCTCTTCTGATCATTTACACATACAGCCCTTAATGGTTAACTCCCTGCTCTGTCTCTTTTTGAGAAAAGGAAATCAAAAGAATAATCTTTTTATCCAACCCCATGACCGTCTGCACTTTCATTCACAACGTCATAGCAGATTTTGAGATTTGACTTGGCTTAGGAAAATAAAATAAAAAAACACAGATAGGGCTTTGTTTGTCCGAAGTATTTCTTCATTAACTTGTTTCTAGGAAATATTTTTGAACAACTTAGACTAGTTTTCTGAACAGACCTGTTCTGGCTGGTTGTGACATTACCAGTTCTCAAGGTGACCCAGGAACTTTGTCCCTGGCTTTTGTTTCAGAAGCCTTCAGAGTGTAAGGCATAGGAACAGGGAGATAAGAGGAGGACGTCATGGTGGGGGTCTGGAGTTTTAATGTCATACTATCATGATCAAAAGAAGCAAACACAAAACACATGAAAGAAGTCAGCCTGTTCCTCCAAGCTCTTGTGCTACTGAAAACACTACGTGACCTGACTGGACCTTGTTTACGCGATCTCCCATCCACCCCCTCTTCTTTTTACGCTCCTCTCCTCCCCCTATCACACCTCCCCCCTCCCTCTATCACACCCCTATGGTTGGGTGGGTGTTGTCAGGCTGTCAGCCAATGACATGTCAGTGCTCACCCTTTGAAACACAACCATGATAAATCAGTGCAGGGAGGAATATACAGAAAGGCGGAGACAGGAGGGTGAATGATATTAAAGATAAACAACAGAAACTTGTGCAAAGACATTGTGATTGGGTGAGGAAGGAGAATTTGTGGATACTCAGTGGTGGAATGTCACTAAGTACATTTACTCGAGTACCGTACTTACGTAGAAATTGGAGGTAATTGTGCTTAATTAGAGCATTTTCTATTTTGTATGCAACTTTATAAATATTGTACTTTTTACTTCACTTATTGTGTAAAAGCTTTAGTTATAGGTACTTTTATTTCCAATGAAAAAGAAACTGCTTTATAAAAACTGAAGTAAAACATGCAATATGTTATGTGTCTCCTGCTTATTAAAGTAAGTCTTTAAACTACCAAACCGTATTTAAAAGACTTAAAATTATTGTCACTTTAAACATCGACTGCAGTAGTACTAATCCAAAATAGTAAATAATCCAAAATAGTAAATAATTGGCAGGCAACATTTGAATACACAATGACTTTTACTTAACAATATGATCATAATAAGTGTAGCATGTATATTTTATTATTACTGTCTTTTATTGCTAATTATTTTATTGTATGAAAAGGATCTCTAGATAACGAAATGTAAGTGACCTCTGGTGCAAAGATCAGAGTTCTTCAAATGTTGTTCATCTTGTGTTTGAGATCAAGTTGAACCCTTATGGCACATTTCCACTGCAGCGGGGTAGCCCCGTTTAAGCATCCCTAAGCGTCCTCACTCAGTCCTCGGGCTGCCTAGCTGGCCGTCCGCAGCCGTGGCGCATTTCCATTTCAGTTTAGGACCTGGGGTAGCAACGCAGTGTAGGCGGGGCGATCGGCTTTCTTTTGGCCAATGAGATGTAGGAACGTCGTCACCTCCTCGGTCGACCACGGTGTGCTTTTCTTTGACGTTGCCATTTTTGTAGCTCCTCCGTTTACAAAAATGCTGTGTATAAAAATGCTGCAAGCTTGCTTCTAGATATACTGTATATGCGACGCTAGGGACGATCGCGCGCGCGATCTTGTGACGATTCTCTCTGACCAATCAGCAGTCGAGAGTGTTGACGTCACTAGTTCAGCCCTGGCCCTGGCCTGATAGAACCATGGATGTATAAGGATAGAACCACGATTTTATGGGTCCAGAAAAAGAGGGAAAAAGTACCCGCTAGCCGGCCTGGCCGCTTGAGGACGATTAAGGACGCTTAAACGGGGCTACCCGCTGCAGTGGAAATGCGCCATCAGATGCACGAGTGACTGGACCCTACACTCTTCCATAAGTTGTCTAAAAGGACCTGTATTAAAATAATATGTGTTTTTATGCCATTTTTGTCATTTTGATTAAGATAAATCACTTGTATAATATTTAGTATTATATTTTGGTCCACATTAGAAATATTTTATATTTAATTTTTCACAATTTATAATTTTATAATTTTCTTTTTACATTTTGAAAAACAACGTTTTGAACTCTATTGTCCCAAAGATCTCCGCNCTTTTCAAAACTCATCTCTTCTCCTCTTGTCTACTCATAGCACCCCCACCCCCATCAATCCATGCCGGTTGATCAAGTTTGATACTCCTATACCCCCCACCCTAACCTTCCCTTATATTGTAAAGCGATTTTGAGTCCTTGAAAAGCCCTATACACATATAATGCATTATTATTATTAATATTATTATTATTATTATTATTATTATACTGACAGGTATCAGATCTTGCTGTGTAAAATAATCTTCCTGAGAGATGCCACTTGTGATGTAGTCTGTGTGGTCTACAGTGAATGTATTCCTGACAGCAACAGGTGATATAAATCAAAGGTTCCCATAAGATTCCATAGAAAATTCATGCGGGTCATTTTTGACCCACTTATGGAAGCTTGGGGTAGTAATACAAAAACTACAATTTCTTAAAATTTAAATTTAAAATGTGAATGGCATGATATCCAAAACATGTTTTTTGAGGAATAGCTGGAATATGAAATGATAAAAAAATGTAATTACAAAGATACTTTTAAACCACCTCACCGGGTCCAAAAAGACCCACTTATGCATCTAAGGGTGAATTTCATACAGGATTTGCGTATATGCTTGTAAGAAATTAACCAACTGGCAGAATTTAGATATTATTTCCCTTCTATCTTTCTGTCTGGTTTGAGTATACAATTGTGCAGTTTCATCTCAGGATATCAACTTTTGAGAGACAATAAAGCTTTATGGCCCTTCAGTACACCGATAGAAGAATGAGAAGATAAGCATTATTCTGCATTAGTAAAAGTAAAACCTTGTCTGGAATGATTGCTGATTACAATAGACAACATGGTAACGAATTATATCTTTGTCTTTTGTCCTCAGAGTGACAATACAGGCGTTCATTCAGATTCATTGCACAGTTCTCTGTATATTTACAAATCGTACAGTATGCACAGTGTAAGAACACACATATTAGAGCCGTCATTTAATGTGCTTTTGCTTTTGTGTAGTCATTAGGTGAGTGTCACTGTTTCAACATGAGTGTGTATTTTTACCTGGGGGCATGATCTAATCTTATCTTCCGTGCAGAGTCCACAGGTGTAAGCCCAGGTCAGGGCCTTCATTCAGACGAGCTCAGCACTAAGATTCTCTCTCTGTGTGGAGCCGTAGACAATGTCTGCACACGTGCCATTCTTGTGTGTAAAATAATGGGAACATGCAATGAGTATGGTGTCACAAAAGAACAGTTGCTATCTTAGCGTTTCTCAGACAATGGGAGTAGATGCCATAAACATATAACCGCACAAAGATGCACACGTTTTCACAAGTGCAGTGCATGCTCATCTCATAACAAATATGATCACACTACATTGTAAGCTGACTGACAAAGTGTCAAATAGTTACAGTAGATATTTACAATTTTTTATATTTTCTAATGGATACTTTTAGTAGTTGGTGGTGATAGGAAAACACTGCACATCAACAAATCAACCTAACATGACTTGCTGCTGCTCATGTGGGGGTTAATGACTGATGCAAACACAATGGGCCTTTTCCACATTTCTATCACTCAACAGATCAGAGGGAACTGCTGATGGCAGCAGGCCTCATAGAGATCCTTTGAACAAACCACAATGTACACACTCTGGTTGGTGTACAAAAAGCTAATAAATGATCAAGCTGAAGTACTTCCTATCTGCCAGTTAATGTTCCTACAAACATAATGAAAACGTGATATAATTAATATAGAAATGATTTGTTTTTAAATGATTCTCATTTCCCACAAAATCTTTTTTTTAAATAATATTTAAACATAATCATTATCATGTAGCCTTTAGGTGGTACCGAGAGGGCATCTGGATGGTTGATATGTGCCTTTACTTGTAGGCTAAACATTGTATAACTATTTTCATAGTTAACCTTTTCACAAGTCCATTTATTTGTCTAAATGTTTATTTTTCCCTTTCCTTTCATTTATATCTATTTTCCCCTGCAACATATTTTTCAATCCCAAACATTTAGCATCTTTCAATGTAACAAAACTGAAATCAAAATGCTTGAATGCATTTTTTTTTTACTTAAGGATGATATGGTTAATCAATTGTTAAAAATGCAAAAAAGGTTTGGATGTTACCAAAAGTACAACAAATGTTGAGTTCTGACTCATGTGGCCCTACTCCTCTTCCGTACGAACCGAACAATTGTGATCACGCATCCACAGTCATCCTTTAAATTAAAACACAAAGATTGCTGTCTACTTGAAAATAAATAAATAAATATTTATTCTACATTTATTTCCCCCTTGTCTTTCAATGGTGCAGACTCGCGAACGTGCGCTGTCAACTGCTTTGCACGTGAACGCGCCCCTGTCGACCCTCCTCTTCCGCGTGCGTCCCGGGGAGCTCCCACTTCCCTCCTTGGCTCGTGCTGCCTTTTAAAGCAAACGGACACAGTAAACCATCCCCCAGTCGGCCAGAGGACGGGATACGGTGAGGAGTTGCTGTGTTGCTCATTCTACCCCATATCCTGTCGTCACCCCCATTGTCCTTGTAGTTTAGTTGCCTTTGTATTAGTTCGTTTACACAGTTCTCCAGCTTCAGTCATGTATCGGTGTTTTGGGGAGCTGCTGAGCCGCTCTGCGGGCAGTGCCCTGGCCTCGGGGTGCGTTGACTCCGCTCTCCCGGTGTCCTCGTCCCTGATGCGGGTCCGTCGTTACGCCGACGCGGCAGACAAGCCCGACGACCCCAACTTCTTCCGGATGGTCGAGGGATTCTTCGACCGCGGAGCCAGCATCGTCGAAGACAAGCTGGTGGAGGACCTGAGGACCAAGGAGACCCCCGAGCAGAAGAAGAAACGTGTTGCGGGTATCCTGCGCATCATCAAGCCATGCAACCACATCCTGAGCGTGAATTTCCCCATCAAGAGGGATAACGGAGAGTGGGAGGTGATTGAGGGGTACCGCGCCCAGCACAGCCAGCACAGGACTCCCTGCAAAGGGGGTAAGTATTGTGCCAACCCAACCCGACCTGTGTCAGCTAGCTTTAGTCAGCCACTTAGCAATCCTTAGTGCACAAGTAGCTAGTTGAAAGTATCACAAATCAAAGCAGCTACTGTCAACAGCTGCCTTGTTTTTACAGCAGCTGCTGAGTCGTTCGTTTGGTTTCCTATGCTTATAGCTGCGTACTGCTTGTGTGAGACTTTTTGTGCAGATTGCAGTGACCTTCCTGCTTACCCAGAAGTGTAGTGTTACAGTAGTTTCTTAGCTTTCAGGCTAGCAGCAAGCTAGCAGTCAAACTGAAGAAGCCCCGATACTTTGTAGGCAGTTGTGATCTTAAATCTAGCCCTTCATTCTCACGATCAAGTGATTACATCTGGTTCAAACTGGATTGATTCACCAGTTTGTTTATTCTCTTACTGATCTTGCCTACTCTTATTCCAATGCGTGTGTGTCAGATGTATGATGTGATGGAGGGGGCAGCTTTGAAGGCATCAGGTGTGTCATTGAGCATGCCAGGCCTTGGCCATACATGTGCTGCAAAAACGCTTTTATGTCTGTTCATTCATACTCATGAGTTTACAGCAGGGCTAATGCACACAATGTGGTTCTTCTCACTCATTATGTAATCTTATACTGACATTCACTGTTTAAACCTGCTTTATGGGCAATGTGACAACCTTGGAGAGAGTGACAGGTTCAAAGTTCAAGGTTCAAAGCAGAGGCATTATGGGCTGCTGCTGCTGCTGCTGCAGTGCACTCTGGGTTATTTGTGAATAGAGGTGGATATGATGTGGGCTATAGGAAGACAGGGGCTTTGAGAGCTGGGGAGGGGGTGGTTGTGTTTCCAGGCACTCCTATTTGTCAGCTGTTTGACAGGTGGGGGAGGGTGCTGTGCAGAGGAGGCTTTCTTAGTAGAAAGAGACATGCCATTCAGTCATGGGCATGTTTGAATTGTGCGGGGCAGACATTTGCGTGCTATTAACACCATGACACCCTTCTTTTGTACCTGCTTGACGTAGCCATTGCAGACCTAATTTGGAGAGATACTTTGCCGTATACACATTCATTTAATACAAATAGAATACAAATGTAGTTAGAGTGCGTTTTTCAAAGCACCCAAACAGAATATCTATTACAGATTTCTCCCTGAAACCACTTTAAAGTAATGGAGCAATTAAACCCTTTATGAAATCACAAGGCAGTCCAGCTAGTTGTCAGTGAAGGACCACTCAGAGAAGCCATTTTGTAAAATCAATAACAATAAGTGTCTCTATCCACCTTTTTATAAGCCTGACGAGAGCACAGAATCACCGCAATCCAAACTCCATCTTGGTATTAACAGTCTTTATTATTCTTAGTAATATTACATATCTTTATCCCTCTCATGTTGCCCAATCCAGATCGAAGGTACCTTTTAAAAGTGGTCACAAATCACAGCAAGTGTGAACTTTGGTTCATAAGATTAAGTAGGAACAATATCAGTCTGATTATTGGAGGGGCCTATTAACATTTGATTGGCCTCTATGCCAAACTCCTGTTATCGGGGTGAGAGTAAGGGCAGTTATTCTTCAGTGGGATAATCATTGATATAGTGCATAGACCCTTGGCCATGTTCAGATCAAAGTGCAAAGTGCAAAAGCTGTTTGTGCATGGGTTGCTCATACACCCCCTTTGCAGAGCCACACAGCAGCTCTCTTCTAACTACTGAATACATTTTGATAGTTCAAGTCCGCACAGAATAATTGAAGCAGTAGTTTAATCCAAACAATCTGTTGCTCAAGCAAAAGCCCAACATGTTTTACGCAGGAGTCTAGATATTTGACATGCTTCGGAGCAAGAGCACTGCCGTGTCTGGCCTTCTTGCCAGATTGTTGTAATTAAACCGCCCTGACTTCAGCGTGGGCTCAGTTTATTTTCCTAAAATCTTTCCTCTATTTGAAAGGAATGTGTTTACAGTTATATTTTTGGGCTGGTTGCTGTGGTGAGCTGTTTCTTGGGTGGATCAATGGCTGGTTGGATGGTTAGTCAGCCAGGCTTTTTTCCCTTGTTTGAATTTTATCAGTAAGCCCGATTGTCTTGTGTGGGCCCTGGGGTAGCTCAGCTGATTTAGGATGAATGGAAAAAAAGAGGGGAAACGATGCAGCACTCCTTAAAGATCAAGCTTTGTTTAGCAAGGTTTGATCTTCTATCTGAAACCACACAAATAGAAGTCACTGCCACTTAAAGTTGACATCATAAAGGGTGCAGGCATTTACTTAGGCTTCCTAAGTTTTTGCTTTTAGCCAAACACTTTGAAAACAAGAAAACCCTTTGGAGAGTGCAGCCCTCCATTAAGGCCCTTTAAAAAAAAATGTAATGTAATGTACTTTGTCCCCTGGAAGGAAAATCTGCCGTCTCCTCCTTGTGCTGCTTGCCCTTGGGGTTTCTCCGTTGAAGCTAACTCTAGATGAGCTATATTTGGTACAGTCAGACAGTAAGATACAGCAGTGTGGTACTCTGGCAGCCTGGCTGTATGGTCTCATATAACGCTGCAGCACACAGGCTGACTCACACATGTTACCGTGGCGACCGTAGTAAACCCCAGACAACAGGAAGGAATGACTGTAACGGGGGCTGGGGTCAGAATGGAGGGCTGTGATTGGTTGTTGCGTTCCACCCGCCCATCTCTGCTACCGTGACTGCAAGCATCAATCTGTGATCTGCAGCCTGTGCATGTGGTCTTGTGTGGTTATGGAGAATACAAATAAAATAAGAAACATTAAACCTTTATTAATGCCTTTAGTGAAATTCAGGTGTCATAGCAACAGCAGTTATAAGATGCAGTCATTACTGGTCCAATCCAGTTCCAACAGCGGTCGATCTCTGCTATTCATTTCCCTTTTCTGTTTTTGAGTTGCACATGCAGTGGAGATAGTTTCAGTGAGGGCAAATTATTTTCCCCATGTTGCAGTCTGAACACTTAATCAGTTTACAAGGCACTTGAGCTCATAAACCAGCATATAATAAAAGTACAGTACACATTTAATTTTGGGTTAAAAATATCTGTGTATTTTATCATAGAAAAATAGGATTAAATAAATGTCGTCCCGTTTTGTGTGTTTCTTCAGGTATCCGTTACAGTATGGATGTGTCTGTGGATGAGGTCAAAGCCCTTGCCTCTCTGATGACCTACAAGTGCGCCGTTGTTGGTAAGTATTAAAGCCTTACATAAAATGTCCTGCTGGTTATCCTTAACCCTAACCCTAACCCTGATCTCCATATTGAAATGAATACCGTTTGTGCAACCAACTTATTGTCATTTGTCCAAATTACACTTTCTCCTACAAAATGAAGTTCCCATACAACTAAACTGCATTCGTGGCAGGAAATAGCCGTCATGTATTTAGCTTTCTCTTCCTACTGATTGCACATCATTAATACATTAGATTGAACATGGGTATCTAAATGTGTACGTGCATAAGCATGTAAATGTTCCTGTTGTTTTTAAGCTGCGTTACTCTCTTCCAGATGTGCCATTTGGGGGAGCCAAAGCTGGAGTCAAGATCAACACCAAGAATTACTCTGTAAGCCTTCTAATGTCATCCTCCTCCCCCACAGCTGCATGCGCATATCGAGGCACGCACATGTTTAACTGTATGCTGTTATATGCATAGCAACGCAGCAAAACAGAAGCTGGCAGTCTTTGGAGTGGTATCAGATTTCCTGTCTGTTTCTTACACACAAACAAACAAACAAACAAACAAACAAACAAACAAACAAACACAGATGATGATTCAATCCCACTGGAATGTAAAGCCTTATCCTCTCATTCTGTTGATTAATGAGAAGAATGATTACATAAATGAAATGTGAAGAGTTAGGGAACACAAGAAGCTTGTTCACATGCAATTGTTGAAGAAGATACTCCAATGTGTCTTTAGATACACAGATCTATATGTAACATTTTCTTCAATTTACTAATGGTGCCTGCCTTGCCTTTTTATTGGATTATGGACAGGGATTTTAGTGCATGTATTAATGGATAATGTAAGGGTACAGACATTAAGGTATGTGGCTGTGGCTTTAAGTGGATTGGAAACCACTCAACCAAAATATTTTGTCAAAATGCCTATAGTATCTTTTCAATAGCTGAAGGATAACTATTGCATTACTTTGAATCCACTTGGTATTTTGTGTAGCCTATTTCTTGTTTCCTAACATCCTCAATTGTCTCATTACACTGCAATCAACATGTTTTATGGATACTGTGTCTTGTCTGTCACAGGATAATGAGCTGGAGAAGATTACCAGGAGATTCACTATCGAGCTGGCCAAGAAGGGGTTCATTGGTGAGTGTTTATGTGTGCGCTTGTTTTATTGTTATAGTTATTAGTTTAGCCATTTTATAAGCTGCAATATGACTTTAACATGGCCGCACTATTGACATTTTTTGCGTGACAGAGTTCTTGTCTTTATTTGACTGGGTTAGAAATGGCTGTGGTGGTGAGAGCTGAATGGTTCCACCCAGGGAAGTAAATATTTCCTGTCATCTAGCGCTGTTTACTCAGGTCGGGTTAGCTCAGGGTGTGCCTGTGTCAACTGACAAGGGGGACCATTAATACACGGGGAAAAAAAAAACCTGGAAAGAAGATTATGTTGGGGAATAACTTGCAGTGCATGTCCTCCTTCGCCCTCTGACGCAGCTGACCAGCCTTGAGCAGCCGTTATCTCCCTTAAGGAGGGGCTGCCCTAGCATTTTGTTGTTGTTACCAGTTTATGACCGGGCAACTCTCGGTCAGAGATAGTTATTGTTATGGGACACCAGGAACACATCCTGTTCGGGGTGTAGATAACCCCGAGCCATAAGCGACAACAAATTTAGTGTCCCTCAGCTGTTTAGTCTATCTATTGCACAATGTTGATTATCCTCTGAGAACTAGCTAAATACATGGCTCTGGAGTAGAGCTCTTCAGAATTGATTGTGGCATCTCAACCTGTGTCAACTCGTGGCCCGTGACATGTCTTGTGAATTCTCCGGCCGAAGCTCCAAATAAACCGTCAGTGTTTGCCTTCAAAGCTCCAGCTCTCCTCGTGTCTCTCTAAGTCCTGACTCCCATTGCTTCAGAAGTTTCCCCCACAGATTATACTTGAGCCTGATATGTACAGGCATCATGCCACTTCGGCTGAGGAACGTATCTTACAGAAATGACCAATTTCTTTATCTTTTAGGTTTCTCAAAACATTTTCTGTATTAGTTGTAACTATGTTTAGAATGCCACGCATACAGTAAGCATACACAGGTTCAGCAGGTCACTATACAAACAGTTTATTCATCGCTGCGCTCTCCATGCATGTTAGTGTTAAAAATGCAAGATGCTCCACTCAACATGCAAGCAATGAAATACACCATCAAAAGAAGTCGCTTAGAAATGTTTATAATGTATTCTGGACAGATATGAAACTGTCTGTTAACCTGCAGGCATGTAGACGGCAGTAGTTGTGTCATTTGTGGTTTTATACAAGTGCCTTCCTTCGTGTATTTGTATACATCCTGAAGGCAAAGCAGCACCCACTGCACACATCACTGCCTTGTTCTGTCAGTGTGAGTGTAACAGGGCACAGTCCCATCCCCCACCTCTCTGCATCCATGCTTTTAGACGTTCCAGAATATATATATTTAATATGTATGACCCTTAGCTTGACAATTACATTCCCCTTATCCTTTGAATTTGTAATGCTAGTTGTGTTATGCTCATTCAAACTTGGGCAGAGGTACCCATTTATCAAGACTGAAACGTGCCCAGTGACTGCCGTGCTTGATTCATTCTCCTTCTTCCCTTTCTGACTTCACCAGGACCTGGCATCGATGTCCCTGCCCCCGACATGAGCACAGGAGAGAGGGAAATGTCCTGGATCGCCGACACATACGCCAACACCATTGCACACACTGTGAGTTCTGTGAGGCAAACACAACCAATCTGTATAACATGGCCGGTTTTCAGTAGGATTATTAAGAAGGCCAAATGAAAGGAAGGCATGAGTCACGTATAAACCATGAGCAGTGGTTTCCTGCCTCACCCTTCCCAGCCGACCGCTGAGACATTCCTCCTCTCTTTAAAGCAGCTCTACAAACTGAGGCCTCTGTGTGTTTGTGTTATCAGCCAATCATTCTCGTATCGAAACCTGTCAAACAGGGCCTATTTGACTAAAGATGGAAAATATTTACCTATGTGTGTTCATGTTAATCATCACTGTTGTAGGTTCAATCTGAATAGGCAACAATTATGAAAGCCAAATAATGGTTTGGACTTCAGCCATCTCGTAGTCTAGGAAATTGTAATGGTGACTTCAGAGAGCTAAGGAAAGCCATCTGCAGTGTTTGGACAAGTGATTTGTAGAACTCACACAATTAGTCAATGAACAATAAGGTATTTGTTAAAGAATGTATTGTTTGGTGATATCCGTTATCCTGCAAAACATGTTTGGTGATGCCATCTTCTCCAGTGTGAGGATGTCTTGCTGTAGGGTAATTTCATGCAGTACAACTAATGGCCTTAATTGATTTATCTTCAAAAAGTAGCATATTTTCAGTTGAATTAATGTTAGTGCTGGTTTTGCAGCTTCTATTACTTATATAGTTGCACTTTTAAGCCTCATTGGAGACATTAAGGCTTTAAGAATAGTCAATGGGGTTTTCACTCTGCCATTTTACCGTATATGTGAGCTCTATGTAAGGGGAACCTACATTTATTCAACAATCTGCTGGTGCATATTCTTCTTCAGTGTTTTTCACTATTATTTTCTGTGTGTTTGCAGGACATCAATGCCCACGCCTGCGTGACAGGAAAGCCCATCAGCCAGGGAGGAATCCACGGTCGTATCTCCGCCACTGGTCGTGGAGTTTTCCACGGCATTGAGAACTTCATGAACGAGGCGTCCTACATGAGCATGGTAGGCCTGACACCAGGCGTCCAGGATAAGACCTTCGTCATCCAGGTAAACACGCATGCATGGTTTGATCATAGTAGACACTAGTGTTGTCACGATACCAACATTTTGGTTTCGATACTGATACCAAGTCAAGAATTGCGATTCTGATTCTTTTTCGATACTTTTCTTAAAAAAAGGGAAACAATCTTAAATGTAATTAGTGTGCTTTATTTCACACCAGAACCATAACCATAACACAAACTTTTAAACAATGAGAACAATAAATAAAATAAATGACAAGAATTCGTATTAAATACAATTAATACATTTCTTACAGCCAGGCTTGCCCTCACTGTCAGAGATATAGCTAAAATACATCAAAATTTCGCTTCTGGCGTCTTTTTTGTCAACAAGCCGAGGCGCAGCGGCAGTCGAACTCCCACTTGCAGCCATGCTTCTCGTTTTCTCCTATGGTTTTCTCACATGCTCTGGCAGCTAGCGCGTGCACGAGAGAGTGGAGGCACTTGAGCGTGCTTGAGAGGGGCGGGACTGCAGGCACGGCTGCAGTGCAGGGAGTGGAAGCAGAGCGCTGATTAACACGGCTCTTATTAAAACGGCGCTTTCTCACCGGAGTACTTTTCCCCGTCATTCTTAAAGTACCGATACTAATGAAACGGAGGAATCGTAACGTTTTTAACGACAGGGTATCGCGGTATACCTTTCAAGTATCGGTACACCGTGCAACACTAGTAGACACATCTTACTTGAGAGGAAAGATGAGACCCTCAATGTACTGCAGATATCTGCTTACAGGACTTACGTTCTCAAGTGAAATCATGATGAGGGGTTTTAGAGCCTCAATCAGAGCCATGCCATCTGTTATAGCTTGGCCCTGACCTCCTCACCAAGCACACAGCAGGGAAGTATTTACGAAAAATTAGACACTGGGACCTATTATGAGACTTTAAACATTACAATCATGGAAAGATTTAAGCTGTTCATCTTTAAGCAGGAAAGAGTGTCTGTTTTGGCAAAAATGAAAAGCACTATTCTCCTTTTCAGCAGTTTCACTTCTATTTACACATGGTCCTCACGTGGCATGGACACACTCACACACAGTCACACACTCAAACTTATACACACTTATGCCAACACAGACACGGGTCGAAAACACCTACTCACTGACCTCTGCTTCTTTCCTACAAAGTTTTCTAATTACTGCTCTTTTACGACGAAAAATGTAATCAGTTATTCTTAATTCACAAATCTTTATGTTGACAATTCAGACACATCCCCATAGGATTCAATATCCTTTACTAGCTCTACAGAGAATTTGAAAAGACTTGGAGAGAAACTAAGAAATGTATTGGAAGGGGATGACGTTTGTTGAGGGGGTAATCGTATGAGGGATGAGAAGGACGTCATTGAGGAGGTGGTGACAGCAGCTGAACCATGATGTGGATGTTGAACAAAACTAATCCCTCTGTGTGAGTGTGTGTGTGTGTGCGTGGCTGAGGATTACATTGTGCTGGGATTAGATTTTTTTAGAGATTTGAGTGAGAGCGGGGAGATGGATCCCTAGTGTGGTATCAAGATCAAAACTGGGGATTATTTTATCTCCTATCACACTTCATTTAAAAAAGATCAGCTGTGAACTCTTATTGTTCTTCAGTTCTGTTAGATCTGTGCCGGCAGTGTGATATAGCGATACTGCATTCACTATTCGACTATAGGAATTGAGGAAACCACAGGCAGAGCGCAGCACTGCTGTACAGACTTTCCTTTTCTATGTGCTTTCTTTTAAACCTCTAGTATTTTTGATTCTCAGTATGGATAGTTATATTAGTTTGTATTAAGCATATAGTGCGTTCCTACTTTATAGTGTGCAGACACAATAACTTCAGAGTACAAGACATGAGTCTAATTACCTGCTGAAATAAAATAATTGTGAACGATGGCAAGTGAGATCAAGGTACAGTAGAGGGAAAACGTGGGAATGCACATAAACTGTATAATGTACTGTAGAAAACATATTAAATAGCACAAAAATAATTCATAAATAATAAAAAATATTACATTAAGTGTGAGCTGTATATACACATTTGTGATTCATTACTTTTGTTAACAGTAACTCGGACTGCTAACACCATCATTGATGTAGTCATGTATCGCAGAGAGTACGTACTGCGTGAGTTTACCACAGTGTAGCAGTCTGCTAGTAATGGCTGGGTAATGCTAACCTAGTATGCAGAACATACTGATTGAGTATCTATTCTGCAGTATGTTTAGACTTAGATTTTAAACACAGCCTCAGATCATTGTGGGTGAAGGTTTTAAACAGTGATTTGACTTTGTTATGGCAATTGTGTGTTTACAAGAGCTTGGCATTAGCAATGATGTATCATGATAAAATAAATGTCATGTATTTACAAACATATTGAACGTAAACAGGAAACGGAACAATTTGCTCAAGACTGCGTCTATTTTATCCATCTGTGCTTATTTGTTTAAGTCTCAATTCCTCGCCCATATTTGCAGAAAATATTTGAATGCAACACATTTTACCTGTCATAACTACAGCTGGCCACATGGTGGCACCAGAGTGTTTTGTTGCATGTCATCACATCTTATCAGTTCATGGTTGGTTGAAAAGTGGTATAACAATTATAAATGTTACTATTGGTGATATTCAATGAGTAAAAAGTGATGATCATAGCGATGCTGGACCATGATGTTATTAACCTGCTGTAACTTTTTTACAGGGCTTTGGTAATGTGGGTCTTCACTCCATGAGGTACCTGCACAGGTTTGGGGCCAAGTGTGTGGGCATCGGTGAGATTGATGGAGCCATCTACAACGCTGATGGCATCGACCCCAAAGCGCTGGAGGAATATAAACTGGTACCGCACAACTGCCTTCCCCTCACTTCTGTCTGCTTTATCNTTAAATTCGGGACGGTCCACATTAATTTCGGGACGGCTTAGATTGTGTTTCGGGACGGTTCCGGGAGGATGGTGAAAAAAGTTAGTCGAGAGCCCTGGTTGTATCATGACACTAAGAGGAATAACTCAAGCCAATTGGAGTCTACTGGTCATACAGTTAAGGTCAAATATGTATCCGTCAGTCACCATTTAAAAGTTCAAGACACTTTGTCACAATACTTGATATCGCAGAAGGCACAATATTTGTTAAAGACTAGATATTTTAAATACAATTTTTAATGAAGTATTAGAAAGCTGCATTGTTTTCAACATATTAGAAAAAAACACATTTGTTTGTTATAGATATCTTTTTTTAAGTGTGTGTTAGCAGACGATACTCACAGCAACTCTGGCCTGGAAGTCAGCAGTAGGTACGACAGGGATGGGCCCCCCCTGCTTGCCAAACTTCCTCTCCAAACTTTCCTGCACAGACACTAGAAGGGAACAAAGAGAAACATTAGAAAAATAAAGACATATCTTTTGTTTCTGAGTCGATAACAAATACCAGGGTTCATCAAGTTACACAAGTGAAAGTGGAAAAGCCACTGTATGATTGGCTGCTTGTGATCAAGAGAGAGTATACAAAAAGGTTGCCCCAGACGTCGTTACTCTTGGAGAGAGATCACATCAGCTGACACCAGCTTACGCCGAAATAACAGAGCAACATCACCGACACCGCCTGAGCCAGCACCGATTCAGTAAGACTATATCTACTTGTCCTTTAAATTATTATAAAAGACACTCTTTAAGGAAAAAAATAAATGGGGAAACATTTAACCTTGTTCGCTTTACCACACATCCTAAGTTAAAGGTTGTCGTAGATGGCAAACAAACAAGGGGGGAGTTTGATTGAGATTTTCAACAAATAAAACGAGAGGCCAAGTCACACGGCTTATCAGCAGAAATGGCACGTTTGAGAATGAGATGAAGAATGAGCCCACTCAACCCAACCCACTCAAAAGGAAAACAGAAAAATAATGCAATAATACAGTTTTCTAAGCTCGATGTGTATTGGTAATGTATCCTCTGAGTGTTATGACGCTGCAGGCCATGGAGGAGGTGAGGAGCAGTCTTGTACTCACTGAGCAGGTGGTAGTTAGAGTCCCTCTCATATTTGAAGGTCAGTCTTCCATAGCTGACATGGTTGAGATTCTTCAGCCACTCGAAATAAGACACTGTCACACCGCCAGCATTCAGGTACATGTCCTGCAGGAGGAAACAAAGTCTTTAGCCTGTTCGGTCCTCACTTCCCTGTGGGTTGAATTATTACAACATTTACCCTGCACTCATTTTAAATATAGATATGGGAAGGAAATGATTACTCTGTAATAAACTGAAAATGAAATGCTTTTGTGAAATTATTAGAAAAATCTGTTGCTTACAAAATAAAAGCTTGTTTATTGTTTACATTTCCCCTTTATGGTTTATATATTATATTTATAAAAATATGTCGTGTATTTTGTGCTGTATCACAAAATATTCATGACAAAATAATAATGATTAAGAAATAATCCAGATTAAAAAGTTAAAAAGGAAAAACATCCGAGGTGTAATTCATTAAGAGTTCAACACAAAGGCAGTTCATCTGCTCCATCAGCGCTGGATTTGTGTGGTTTGAGCACATTTTATTTTAATTGTGTGTGCGCGCTTACAGGAATAACCATGACGTTGTTCTCCAGGAAGATCTTGTCAGCATCTGGGGTGGTGGGACCATTGGCACCTTCAGCAATGATCTGAAAAGACATGAAATACAACACACACTTTACATGACTGGAACAAAGTCTCCCTGTCCTTACTCGTGTGGAGTCAAACACCAACTTTAAGCAAAGCACCTTGGGTAAATACAAAAGTGAGGGGTTACCTTGGCCTTGATCCTTCGGGTGTTGTGAGCTGCTTTTCTCCGGCGGCAGGGATCAGGATGTGGCAGTCGGCTTCCAAAATGCCCCCTTCATAGGGTTTGGCTCCTGGGAAGCCCACAATGGTGCCATTTTGCTGCAGAAAGTAAAGAGACAGACACNGAGTCTACTGGTCATACACTTAAGGTCAAATATGTATCCGTCAGTCACCAGTGCCTTCTGCGATATCAAGTATTGTGACAAAGTGTCTTGAACTTTTAGATGGTGACTGACGGATACATATTTGACCTTAAGTGTATGACCAGTAGACTCCAATTGGCTTGAGTTATTCCTCTTAGTGTCATGATACAACCAGGAATGCACCAATCTAATATTTTACTTGAGTGCTATCGGCTTATCGGCTGATAAAATGTAATTTGCCGACATTTATCTGTAACCAATTGCTAGAGACGATTCTGCCATGACTTCAGAGAGCAACTGGTGCTGATCATGTGTATGGTTTACAAATAAAAATGAAAGTAAATTGGGCGCTGGGCATTGGTACAAACCCCTTCACCATGTCTACAGTACAGATTGTTGTTTAGTTGCTGTGAAATGAATACACATGTTGCGTCAAGCCTTTCCCTGTACTGTACCTATCTCCTATTACCTATACAGGTTCTTAATGCCCATCACAAGTTACCAGAGCCAAGTTGGGACTGAATAAATAAAATACAAAATGTGTATTGAATTGACATGTAAAAACAAAAAGCATCATATACAATCATGTAACCAAGGCTATTTCTTAATGAAAATAAAATGTTCTCTTAATTGACCAAGTGATTGCATAGAGTTTGTTTATTGATGTCTTCCTAGAGATTGACGCTAACATTCATCGTTTCCCTTGCAGGTGCCTCTGAGA
>NW_011351126.1:187090-193648 GCF_000735185.1 Notothenia coriiceps | reverse complement strand
TTTGATGCAGAACTTTTAAAGGTAAATGTTAGTGGATCACCGGAGCTGTATTAGATTAACATCTACACATGCTTATTGTAGTTGTAAGTGCACTGTCTTGCAGCCTGTAGCACCATCCTTGATGGAGCATATGTGTGGGCTGGACCTGTATTTTTCAGGAAAGGAGTGAGCAGAGGGTATAGTTGTCGATTCTTGTTCTGTTTTCTGTGACTATCTGCCGAGCCCTCTCAGACTTTCAGTCACGCACGCTACTAAAGAGACCCGCTACCATGGAAACCAAACAATGGTGTAGCTGTATTAAAGTCTGAGTGGAAACAGTCCTGAGTAAATCTGATTTCGTCAGAAATTGGGAGAAATCCGGGAGAAATATGACCCCGGGAGGAAACCGGGAGAGGGCAATGAAATCCGGAGTCTCCCGCGAAAATCGGGAGGGTTGACAAGTATGGCGGTGACATTCAACAAAACACTCTGGTGCCACCATGTGGCCAACTGCAGTTATGACATCATCTAACTGAAGTAACGCCTCACACGGGTAAAAATGTTTTAATTAAAATATTTTCTGTAAACATTGGTGAGAAATTGAGACAAATAAGAATAAGCAAAAAGGGACGGATAGATGCTGGGTGGAGCACATTTTTTCCGTTTCCTGTTTACATTCAAAACATTTAAAATACATGATACATCATTGCTAATGCCAAGCTCTTGTAAACAAACAATTGCCATAACGCTGTCAAATCACTGTTTAAAACCCTAACCCACAATGATCTAAGGCTGTGTTTAAAATCTAAGTGCAGAGATACTGCGGAATAGATACTCAATCAGTATGTTCTGCATACTAGGTTAGCATTACCCAGCCATTATAGCAGTCTGCTACACTGTGGTAAACTCACGCAGTACGTACTCTCTGCGATACATGACTGCATCAATGATGGTGTTACTATGTTGTTTTTCTTTTTGCAGGATCGTTTCAGTCACACACCCCTTTAATGTCTTCTCCAATCCACCCGGTTTATGGCAGTATAGTATGGGAAATAAATTGATGCGACACAATGTCTTTGTCTGAACATTTTATTGGTTTCCAAAAAAATGAATAAAACAAAAATATAAAGTCATTTCCTCCAAAATAATTTCAATGTCAAGGACCTGGACAGCGAAAACTGAGGAGAATTCGACCAGGAGATGGGTGCTCACAGAAACACCTCACCCTCCCTGCTCCCCTGTCTAGGCTAGCGGAGGAGTCGGGAAGAAGCGGCTTTTAATATGAGACAAAGCGACGGGAGAACAGGAAAAAAGGGGAGATGAGGATCTGTCAAATCTTGAACAATAAAAACACCAAAACATCTTGTTGGGAATCTTAATCTTGGCAACTTGACTACTAATCTTTACACCTGAAGAGTGAGACAACACACCTAGAGTAATACAATTATTATTTTATTTTATTCATATTAAGTTAAATGTATATCCCTTATAATTGAAATTAACTTTAAGGGGCTGAACTCTCTGAAATAAGGCATCTGTAGTGCTGTAATCTGAGGGTCACAACTACACCTACACTCAGCCATCACAAAATGGGCGCTCTGAACATGGCTGCCATACAACAATATCATGAACGTTTATATAAGAGGGCAGAAGGAGGACCAGCATTTCACTTTCTCTCTGAATTTTCTTAATATAAACTCAGGCAAAAAAACAGAACAGGGCAATGTTTGAACAGAGATGCAGATACAGTATAATGGCAGCACAAAGATCACAAGGTATATAGCGGGCTAGCCAGTGTCTCGTGGTGTGTGTGTGTCCGTGTGTGTAGAAGAGCCAAAAAGCAGCGTTAAACAATGATATGTTCTGAAGGCTGTTTAGAGGGTGGAAGAAGGCAGGAGAGGGCGATCAATAGCAGGAGGGTGAGGGCAGGGAGAGGAATTGAGGGTCGGAATTGGCCATTTATGTGAAGGTAAGCCCCGCCTCGTTGTAGACTTTGAAGACCTTCTCGATGGCGTTGACGTAGGCGGCCGTCCTGATGTCCAGACCCAGGTTGTGCTTGCTTGCTGTACGCATGATTTGCTAGAAAGGCAGAGGAGGACATGTGTTATTATGATGGCTATCAGCAACAACCTCAGGGGGACTCTTGCTGACGGTAATTACCAGCACGGAAAACCGTTCCTTTAATTAAACACCCTCAGAACTAGGAAGTCACCTTGCACCTTTTATATTCTTAATTTCAAAAATAAGGTGAAACCTTGATTTATGGAAAAACTTGAGTTTTTGTACATTGTTCTAATTGGTCTAAAGTCTTTAAATCTGGTCGAAAAAAACTCTGGTCATGTATCAAGCAGTACAACTTTGACCACATGAAATACTTATAAATAATCAAAGTCAGGATTCTAAATGCCAACTTTGTGTTTATTAAATGTCTATTAGCCCAGCTTTATATAAGAACAATTCCTAGCAAACTACTTAATAATTTAACAGATATGAGAAAAGGATTGATTAACCAATTAAAAAGTTAATTTAAGGTTTTGTCAACGTTGACAGTTGCCTAGCTACTGTGGCCAGCAGTAGCAACAGTGTTTACTACAGGTCTGTTGGCGCTGACTCAAAGGATCTAACAGCCTCCTGACGCAAAATCAAACCATTTATTCATGATACAGGTATTTATTGAATATTTTACACAAAGACTACTGCTTTTGTGGAATTTGTGTGTGCATGACAAATTGAAACTTGAGCCGTTGTGTCGATTTGTTGGTTGCATGATATCTTCTTGGTAACCTAACGACTGTTTCTCTGTAATTATTGTTACAATAAACCACTCGAAACTTGAGCTGTTGTGTCTATTCTATTGGTTGCTTGATGTTTATTTGCATCCTTTACTCCTGTATCCGAGCTATCCTTGCAAAGTCATGAAAGTCTTGAAATTAGTCAAAGGCTTCGTGGGAAAGCCTGGATTATTTTCTATGTGAAACGTGAAGTTTTAGGGCAAAGTTGACCTTGAATATTTCATTTGCATGGTAAAAGAAAAGTGAAAGGAAACATGTAGGTCATGTTCTTGAAAGTATGTGAAACATTTCCCCAGTAGTTGTAGGAAATGTATTTGGTTTACAGTGAGATGAGGGACATGAACCACTGCACTAATGCAAGTGGCGTGTTTCATATCTGTTTATTATACTAGATAACATAGTGGCTCTGCANCTTTCAGCTGCGTGCGCTACTAAAGAGACGTGTTACCATGGAAACCAAACAGATTTACTCAGGTCTGTTTCCACTCGGACTTTAATACAGCTACACCATTGTTTGGTTTCCATGGTAACACGTCTCTTTAGTAGCGCACGCAGCTGAAAGTCTGACAGGGTGAGGCAGATAGTCACAGAAAACAGAACAAGAATCGACAACGACTCTGCTCACTCCTTTCCTGCCCACACATATGCTCCATCAAGGATGGTGCTATAGGCCGCAAGGCATTGCTCTTAGTACTACAATAAGCATGTTAATGTTAATCTAACAGTTCCGGCGATAAACTAGCACCCCGCCCCCCACCTCATTTTGCATTTTGAAATGCTCCCGATTTCTGAGGTCTCAAGGTTGGCAAGTATGGTCGCCGCACCTGATCAGTTCATGGTTGGTTGAAAAGTGGTATAACAATTATAAATGTTACTATTGGTGATATTCAATGAGTAAAAAGTGATTATCATAGCGATGCTGGACCATGATGTTATTTACCTGCTGTAACTTTTCACAGGGCTTTGGTAATGTGGGTCTTCACTACATGAGGTACCTGCACAGGTTTGGGGCCAAGTGTGGGCATCGGTGAGATTGATGGAGCCATCTACAACGCTGATGGCATCGACCCCAAAGCGCTGGAGGAATATAAACTGGTACCGCACAACTGCCTTCCCCTCACTTCTGTCTGCTTTATCCTTCTTGTCATCTCCTCCCTCTGTTTTCTCTTACTAAAATAATCAAGTCATTGTTTTTATCAGACTTATTTAATCAGTCAGATGATTTTCTTCTCCTGGAAATACACTTTTCCCCCAAACATTTTACCCAAACAGTCATATATTCAGGTGTCTGTCTCTTTACTTTCTGCAGCAAAATGGCACCATTGTGGGCTTCCCAGGAGCCAAACCCTATGAAGGGGGCATTTTGGAAGCCGACTGCCACATCCTGATCCCTGCCGCCGGAGAAAAGCAGCTCAACAACCAACCCGGAAAGGATACAAGGACCAACGGTAACCCCCTCTACTTTTTGACTTTACCCAAGGTGCTTTGCTTAAAGTTGGTGTTTGACTCCACACGAGTAAGGACAGGGAGACTTTGTTGCAGTCATGTAAAAGTGTGTGTTGTATTTCATGTCTTTTCAGATCATTGCTGAAGGTGCCAATGGTCCCACCACCCCAGATGCTGACAAGATCTTCCTGGAGAACAACGTCATGGTTATTCCTGTAAGCGCGCACACACAATTAAAATAAAATGTGCTCAAACCACACAAATCCAGCGCTGATGGAGCAGATGAACTGAATTTTTTTGTTGTTGAATTCTTAATGAATTACACCTAGGGATGTTTTTCCTTTTTAACTTTTGAATCTGGATTATTACTTAGTCATTATTATAGTCATTATTATTTGGTCATGAATATTTTGTGATACAGCAAAAAATACACTGTTATATTTGTATAATATATAAACCATAAAGGGGAAATGTAAAGAATAAGCAAGAGTCATATCAACAATAAACAAGCTTTTATTGTGTAAGCAACTGATTCTTCTAATAATTTCACAAAAGCATTTCATTTTCAGTTTATTACAGAGTACAAGACTGCTCCTCACCTCCTCCATGGCATGCAGCGTCATAACACTCAGAGGATACATTACCAATACACATAAAGCTTAGAAATCAGTTATTTATAATGATCCATCTTATTTTTTTGTTTCATTTTTTTGAGTGGGTTGGTTTACCTCCTCCTCAGGCTCATTTTCTAATCCTAAAGCATTTAATTTTGCTTCTAAGTCGTCTGTCAGGGCCTGTCGTTTCATTTCTTCAAAATCTTTCAGAAAACTCACCCTTAGGTCTTTGCCTTGTACCACAACTGTTACACTAGGATATAAAGTTATGGTACCGCCGTTCTTGATAGGTGACTTGAGTCTGATTTGTTGGTCTGTTTTAACTTCGTTAAATTCTGGGTACTTTTCCTTCATTGCAGCCAGCCATTCTCTTACACGTGTGCTATAGAAAGTAATGCCAAATGGTACATCATTTCTGTCATGATGGTAGACAATGTCTTTATTGCCATGCAGCGTCTTTTCTCTGTTCTTGTCTTTTTCGAAATCTCGAGGAATGGTAGCCATCTGAATTAAAACAAAGAGAAGAACAATTTGTATTGGCAAACTACCATACTACTGATAAATGGTACAGCCTGTACAGCACTCAGACTTGCTGTGTTATTGTACCTTGTATTTCTCTTGGTGTTATGATGCTCTGGACTTCTCAGCAGGATGGAGATACTCAGGTTCTACAGCTGCTTCCAGAAGCCACAACACAAACCTCAGAACAGGAGTTTTGTCACAACCTATCCACAATATATCAAGTCCACCTCCCCTGCTGTAATTTGACCTGTACGAAAATCTTTTAACGCGACAAATGTTTCAAGTTTAAACTCTTCATACTTTATTGGGGATACAACTTCTAGCCACTTGCCCCAAATGTATGGAACACGCAGCTAAATTGTAAAGCCGTCTGTATATGAAAGGTGCATTTAAAAAGTATTTTCATTCAAGTTGTTTCAGTTCATGCTGTGGTTGCTAAAACAAGCTTTTAAAAAATACTATCCTTTACATGTCTCTTAGCTATTACATCACTGGCAAGGCTTCTAATGTATCTTTTAATGCAAGATAAATTAGTTTTAAATATAAGTGTAACAAATCTAAATAGCAATTATGTCAACAGTAATTTAGTAGTAATTTAGTAGATATAGTCTTACTGGATCAGTGCTGGCTCAGGCGATGTCGACGATGTTGCTCTGTTATTTCGGCTTAAGCTGGTGTCAGCTGATGTGATCTCTCTCCAAGAGTAACGACGTCTGGGGCAACCTTTTTTTATACTCTCTCTTGATCACAAGCAGCCAATCATACAGTGGCTTTTTCACTTTCACTTGTGTAACTTGATGAACTGAACCATCAGGGTGTGTCAACCCTGGTATCTTTAATCGATTCAGTCTGTTATCGTGTCTTAGCAGGAAAGTTTGGAGAGGTAGTTTGGCAAGCAGGGGGGGCCCATCCCTGTCGTACCTACTGCTGACTTCCAGGCCAGAGTTGCTGTGAGTTGAGTTCGTTAACCTCAGATGACCAGATGTCAATTCCAGTTTATTACATAGGCAGTCAGTGGTAATTTTCAAGGTTACTTGTTAAACAGTGTTATCAACGCTATGCGTTTCCGGGTATAAACAATTTCTGATCTATAAAATTTTATGTTAAAAAATTTACTTCATAATCTTTCGACGTAACAAAAGTTTTGTATAATGCTTTTTTTGGAAACAAACCATAGCTATGAAGAAAAAATTTACACACACAAT
>NW_011351126.1:180516-187045 GCF_000735185.1 Notothenia coriiceps | reverse complement strand
CAATCAGAATATACGGAAGCAGTTTTTACATCCACTATATAATTTAGTTATGCTGTTTGTCCCTCTTTGAAGTTAAATTACTTGTGAAAATAACTCTCTTGTTTTCTCATGCATCACATGAACACAATTTAGGTTTACAGCTCTAACAGCTTGAGAAAAATGAGCATTGTGTTATTGCTTCCTGGTTAAACCCCTGTTTCTAAACGTATCGAGGCCAAACACACACTAAGCCATACGAAGTCTACACGGAACAGCGCTACTCTACAGTTAGCAACACGAGACGTCATTCTACACATCTGTTCATGCAAAGTCTAACGTAGCTAACTATCTAACTACTGCACACAAAAACAGAATATATCTGTCCTCAAAGAACGATTCCTGCCACAAGCCTCTGAGAGTTACTTTATACGCCAGCAGACATACAACATGCACAACACTGTAAGCTAACATGAACACACAGGCAGCACAAACAGCGCATCACTCTCCCCTCTTGTACCCTGCCTCAGTCCACTCAGTGAGTTTTGTTATGGAACTTGCCAAGGATTATGTAGATGAATGTATATATACGTGTGATCTATTGGTGATGAGTCACACCACAACAACTGCTACAGACAAGTGTTATGCTCGTAGTCAGGTTTTTCAACACTTTGATTTGAGAACGATCGTCAAGTTATACCCACGTGATAGGTAGTGTTCTGGGCGTCTGGTCGATTCAGTGCGGATGTTATCTGAATGGTTAAGTTAGAGTTATACACCGAAAGTGTTGGTGTTGTTTCATGCATGGTGTATAATAAAGGTGTGTTCAGTCTTGTTTGTGGAAATGTTGAAGTGTGGTTTGTCGAGAGGGTAGAGTGTACACTACTATTGGTTGGTATTATAGCGTTAGGGAGAGCATAGATGCTACGCAAGGTCATATCAGGACGACAGTGATACTACACAGGTGAGTAAAATGAAAGGCGAGGGTAAAGACAGGCAGTGAGGGATATACAACAGAGGGGAGTAGACCGGGGTGAGGTGGCAGGAGCGTTGCTGGGGGGAGGCATCACCGGAAGTGACGAGGCAAAGAGGGAGATAGTCGTAGGGCTGAGATGGCGGCATACCGGAAAGAGTCTGTTTAGTGATTTTGGTTCTGTAAAGTCACAAAAAAATATGTCCGAACATCTGGAGTCTGGTAAGTGAGGCGAGGGGAGCTGAGGGGCCGCTGGAGAATGCATTGGAGGGAGGTCCGGATGGTGACTAGTAATCCCTGTAAGGAAGGAAGGAAGGAAGATCATCATTATTGGGTGAAGTATAGTATTGTGGTGTTTTGGGATTTTCTGCTATTTAACCTTAACATCTATCCTCACAGTTTTAAAGCATGAGTTATCTTAATTTTTCTTAACGTATTATTTCTTTAAGTAATTCAATCAATCTTTATTTAGTTTTCCATTAAAAGTGGACTTCATGTTAAACTCAAAACTGATTAAAAAATATTCATTTTAAATGAACGAGCCTTCCTGAAAGCACTATAGCCCTTTAAAACAATGAATGCACTTTCATTGTTATAAAGACACTTAGTCAGTGCTTTTCGTCCAGACATGAATGGCTTACTTAATAACATTGAAATATTTGACTGGATGAAAATCATAATTGTCAGATATGAGAACTTTTTGTCAATCATCTATTATGGGAGGGAGTTGAGCAATGTCCTGGATGCTAAATCAGTGGAATACTCTTTTGGGTCTAAACTAATGAACGTAACCCTCTCGTTCTTTACCCATGTAGCAATACATGCACTTAAAGGCCTCATTATTGGGCCATGTACTAGAGGAGTACAGCGCAGTCACCACCAGGAAGTAATTAAGAACATTGAAATACCTGAATAAGAGGAGAGTAAACATATTAAATGTGGACCTATCATGCTATATTGAAACATATATTGTAGGGCCATACCTATATATAAACGATCGGAGTAGGATATGGAAGTAGTTACAAAGAGAGTACTCAGATACCAGGATCATTCGAGTATTGTATGTGTCCATAGAGCCGGTCGCGAGGAGAGCGAAGCCAGAGTAGTGCTTCGTATTTCCAGGAGCTAGACTATTCTGCTTTTGTGTGCGAGGATCTATCAGCGCCGACTTACAGGCCGTGGTCGAGTATGTACCTACAGCGTCCTCCAGCGGCGTTCGAGCGGTCCTCATTCCTCTGATAGAAGTAATGGTCTGTATGTTAACCACATTTGTAACTTGTACGTACATATTAAACTAACAACAGTATGAGATAGATTCAGGTGGGTAATGGGCGTTGCCGATCCGAAGTCAACCGTCATTGTATGATGGAGATACTTCAGGTATGGAGAAAATACGTAGAGGGTTTGTTGTTGACACTTGGTGAGTCCCATGAACACCGGGGACACATATGTCATGTACTAAAAGATGTACAAAAAGTGCATTCTTGCAGATAGGTCCCCTTTAACTTACATTTTAACACTGAAGAGGTACTTTAATACGTTCTTGGCCTGCACTTGGTCAAAAGTCTCACACATAGATTTGAGTTGACTGAGCTGCTTTTTTAAATGATCTGCTTTTAATCCCAGCAGCAACCAAACCTGTTTTCTACACTCTCCTCCCTCCCCACCCTGCTGACTTCCCCCATATTCCTCCCTGCAAGAAAAAAGGGGAAAAGCGATGAAAATTTAGACAGTAAAAAAGTGAGGTGAGTGGCTGAGCAGGGAAAGAAGAGGTGTTGGCAAGGGTGGAAGGGGTCGTCAAGCACCAATGGGTAGTCCTAACCCTTCACTTTCCTCCAGCCCTGATGTAACCAAAGCAGTTGAGAGCAAAAAGACCATGCTTTAGCTTGACTCAACCTTATTATCAATGCCGGCAAGACTTCCAGGGGGTTCAAGTTAGTGGATTAGAGTTATACAGCAGGTAAGTGACTCCACGGAGCACAGGCCCTTGTCAGCCTGAGCAGCCTGCATGAAGCCATTTTGGTGCATGCCACGCTATATAGGCTTATCTGACGTAATGGAGATGAGCAGCTCTAAATATGTCAACTTAACGGCTGCACAGGGAGCTACATGGTTAAAAAGGAGCAAGTTTTAGTAATGGGAAGGTGATGACTTCTCTTCGGTTACAGGTATGAAGAAGCTCCAGGGAACAACAGCCTGGCTCAGTGAGATGTTGAAGATGTTCTGTGAGGACAATATTGCTCACAAAGACATCAGGTGATTTTGTTACATTTGACTGTCAATGGATCATTTATCCAAAGCCCCAAATACTGAAGGAATCTTTCAATTCATATTTGGGAAGCATCATTGCATCTTCTGTTCCTCTTGACACTCACTTTGTCTCACTTGGGCTATTTAGCTAATACACACCATTTCCACCTGTTCATAGTGCACACCATTTCATGTTTTCTAAAACAACACAGTCCTGCAATAAAGCATGAGGGATTCTGCAGGAAAAGTCCGATGTATTGCAGGTTTATTGGATTAGACTGTAAAGGTGCACATAACAAAACGGATAACTTGGTGCATGTAGCATGCAGAGTAACCCCATATGAATCTCTTTCCCCCCAGACCAAGGCATGACCTATGACCCCACACTGCTCTGTCCAATATGCACCTCGTATACAAGGCTCCTCCTATCAGGGAAACACAGATGAAACAAAGACAACACAAACAACAAATGTTGAGAATAACAGCGACACAGAAAAACACAAAACACAGAAGCATAACCAAAGCATTATAACAAAAAAGCACCACTCAGAAAAACTGAAAACTATCGGTGAGACATGCAGGAAAAACACACAATTTAGATGTGAAAGCCATCTAACATCTGACAAGGTTTGACAACAAAACAGGAACATAAGGAGGGCCATCAGGGTTAATTGTCACAAATGGAACAAATATTTCATAATAATAATTGTTCAAAGTAAGCTTTTATGGATACATAACATTTTGAGACGGGGTTAAAAACAGTAATGCATTGACAATTATTTTACATCTCCCTGTTGTTATTTTTTGTGCTGAAAGAATTAAAAATCTTCATAATAAATGTATTATTTAAGTAGTTCTGGACTGATAAATTGATCTTTGCAGATATTTCGGTATCACTGTGTGTTGGCCGATAAGTTGAAAAAAATCATACAATTCAGTAAAAGGCCACAACGGAGCTCCTTCTATACGGGCTATACAGTTTAGTCATATCTCAAGAGGAAGTGCCAAATATTCTTTTTCTACAACTCAGGTAAATAAATAGATGGATGAAGTTCACCCTGATAAGTAAGAGCAGAACCATCAAGCGATGTCTGTGCTCATTTATGTTTAAGCACTGCTTTATGTTGTTAGATGTCTTTGTTAGTAAGAGAAGACACTAGAAAAAGAGATTCCTTTTACATTCTGCAGCTCTGATGTGTTACAACAGTGAAACAGCTCTATCTAGTGGCTAACCTTTAATCAGCACCATCACCTGAAATCAATGTTTCCAAGTAGGATTTCTGTCTTAACTTTTTAAAGAATGTTTTTTTTTTGGTAGCTATTTGTTGCCATGGTGACTGACCTGGTTGACCATCCCAGTTGACGCTGCAACGTTCTCGACCCCCTCCACGTTCCCCTGTGACACTTCGTTGGCCCCGGCAGCCGCTGTGTCTCCAACAATATTGGCCTGGTCCACGGTCCTGTTGGCCACTGAGAGGCAGAGGGGAGGACAGTTAGTGAGACACAGGCACATTCTGAACAGCCACAAAACACACAAATGACCCACATCACCCTTTTTGTGACTATGGCTGAGTCAAAACCTGCATACTGTACACTACATACCCAATATTAATACAAATGTGAAATTATCTGATCTTTTATTTTATTTATGGCCATTAGAAGCAGTTATTTAACGGTTTTCAATGTTGATTAAAAAATAACCATATCTATCATCCTTAAATGGATCTGTTGTAACGTGCCCAGAGCCAACAAGGAGCTCATTGCACACACTTTGTAGAAAGGGGCACAAGTAATTGTTTCTTTTGTTTTTGAAAAAAACAAATACTTCAAATATTGAACAGATTGATTTGGCAAATGAACGTCTGGGCTGGTTAGTCAGGCCACATCTGGTAAAGAGAGGTTTCCTAAGCTGTGGACAAACAAACCCCAAATTAAGCTATTTAAATACTTCATTTGGATTTAGACGTTGGTCTCTTCTTGGTTAAAGATTGCCAACACTTAAAATCAGAAACCACCGGAAGACATTTGTCTACCCGCTTCCCCTGAGCCTCACAAATAAAACTGGCGGGTACACAGCTTTACTCACCTGTGTTTACTGATGACACAACTCCCTCCTTTGTCTTACTGCCTGGAAATCAAAGAGAGATTACAATCAGATCAATTTACATTACTCACTAATGATATTCTTATGTTTTTTTATGTTGTGTATCTTTTTATGTGCATATTTTCATTATTTGGGTTATTTTTCATTTTGCGTATCTGTATTATTAGAATTACATTTGGGTTATTTGATCAGAAAAAGCACTCTTGCACACTTATCTGATGAATTGATCATTAGTAATAACTGATATGTGATGTTACCTGATGATAACATGAACCTGTTAGTTTCACCCATTTACTTCAACAATTAAATTTTTTGATGTATATTCAAACACACTTTAGTTGCCACAGAGTTATAGAGAGATTGTATAGGTTCACCTTACCTTTCAAAAACACTCCAAAGATTCTGATTATGCTGAGGGCGTTGGGTCAGCAGTATCCATTGCTTTTTCTAAAAATACATTTAAAGACTTGGTGTCCTCTCAGTGGGTCTGATGGGTCTCCCTGGTTTTTATAACTGCTGAACATGTTTTTTTTGTCTACTTAAACTTATACTTTTTATGTTATCGAAACCTTGATAACTCAGAGTTATGTGTGTCAGAGCTTTAGTTATATTAATTATTTATTGATGGACATTTGAGTAGAAAACATCCTGTGATGAGCAGCGCCTCTCTGCGATTCCCTCTCTGATCAGCAGCACTATGCTCATTATAGTATGATCCCAAGCAGATTAAAGGGCGGTTACATAACGTGCCAGAGAGAGGGATAGAAGGAGGGGAATATCTGCTATGAAAGGGAATCATGGGAGGAAGGCAGGAAGTGAGGACGGGGAAGAACAAATCTGCAGAATGACATGATTTGGTGCACACTGACTGTTCCCATTTGAACACAGGCGCTGCCATTTACAGTATCCTACCTCTACCCGTCCTCCCTGCCTCCCTCCATCGCTCGGCACGCTCCCAGTGCTATGAGCCACGTGCCTGAGTACTGAGCAGTACTGCAGCACATTCAAGCTCACACACACACACACACACACACACACACACACACACACACACACACACACACACACACACACACACACACACACACACACACACACACACACACACACACACACCATATCTACTACTACTACGTACGTACGGTACGTACTTAACGTTACGTTAACGTTAACTTAACGTTAACGTTAAGTTAGTAGTACGTACGTTAACGTTAAACGTTAAACGT